>NW_005871741.1:25690-287956 GCF_000147115.1 Myotis lucifugus | reverse complement strand
GGAGAAGAGCGCTGGGCCCGTCTCCCCGCCTCCCTGGTCAGCTGGAAGGTGGTTACCTGCACTTCCCTGGCGCGGTGCCTGGCCTGTAACGCTGACTCCGCAAGTTCCTCTTCCCCTAAGACTTGGATCACTTGCGTGTCAGGGAACCAGACCTCAGGGGAGCAAGGCTGGTGGGCAGTCTCCAGCCCCGCCTCCGCCACCGGCTCCCTCGTAGCTGCCTGGGGCCCAGCCCGCAGGGGAAGCAGGGGAGGCAGCAGGTCCTCAGGTGGACAGGGCCGGCATCCCCCCGCGGGGGCGAGCCACTCTGTGCGGGCGCTGGGAAGAGGCCTTTCACGTGGTTTTCATGCGATGGACGTGTTTTGTTCACGGATTTATCAGAGCCCACGGCACATCAGAGACGGGAACCGCACCGTCCTCCCCGTCACGGAGCCTGGGTGGAAGTCTCGCCTGTGCACGAAGAGGCTGCGGGGTCTGAGTGACCCCACGCAGGCATCGCATGGCCCGTCCCCTCGGGAAGCCCTTTCTGTGGCCAGTCCGTGCTCCCAGGCCACCCCTGCTGGCTGGCCGGCCTGCTACCCGCCCGCCGCAGCCCCAGCGATCTGCTGAGAGTCAGGATTTCAACGCCTCACAAAGTCTCCCCAAGCACGATGAGCGAAGGGGCAGTCAGTAGACGCCGGATGGAACCCACAGGTAAGTGCCGAGCACAGGACGGTCGATCATGAGCACGCGGCCTTGGTTTGGGTCTGTCTGACGTTCTCCGAAGTGTGCACGTCAGCCTCACCAGAAAGCCATTGTTCGGATGAGCCGAAACGAATCGCTGTCTGAACGATCTCCCTCGTCTCAGGCAGCTTCCTTCAGCTCAGGGACTGACCACAGAGCGAGGCGGAACCCAGACACGCGGGCCAGGTGTCACTGAGAGCAGGTGGAGGGCGGGCCGCTGGCCAGGAGAGCTGCCTGGATGTGTAAAAGGGGAAGGAGGGGGGCTCCCCAACATCTCCAGCACCGCCTGCCCGCCCCCAACGACGACGGGGAATAGAGAACCTCTCCCTCCACTGCTCCCACTTCAGGGGCCGCGGCCACAGCCCCAGAGCCCCGCGGAGCATCGAGGTCGCGTGGAAGATAAAGGAAGAGCCGACGGGACGGGTGCGTCAGGACTGGGGGCTGAGATCTGTGAGCGGGCCTCGACCGGTGTGAGCCTGACGGGTGACGGGCGTTGTTATTTGGAGATTTTAACCCTGACTTGCAAGTGGACACGAGGGTGCTAGGACTGCACCCTATCAGACGAGAGGACACAGCGGGAACAGAGCCCTCTTACCCTGAGGCATTGGGCCTTGCTGGTTGGCGCTTCCACAGCCCAGACGGCTGGCTTCCTTCACCGTCGCTGGTGCTGGCTCACATTCCAGGCACCCACTGTCTCTCTTCCTGGCCTCCCCCGCAGCCCAGCCCTCAGCCTCTCCTCTGCAGAAACCCTTGCTCGGCCCCCGCAGCCCAGCCCTCAGCCTCACCTCTGCAGAGACCCTTGCTCGGTCCCCGCAGCCAGACCCCGTTCTTCATGAACAAAGGCTCCCATCACCTTTTTAGTGACCTGCGTGGGGTCACTCAGATTCTGCAGCCGCTGCTCTGAGCACTTTGCAAACACTAACGCATTTAATCTTTATAACAAGCCGTCAGGGGGGCCACTGTGGGGACTGGAACTGGAGAGGCTGAGCTGGTGGCAGGTCCCCCGCTGAGGGCGGCCGGGCAGGGCTGGGGCCAGGGCCTGGAAGGAGGCCCCAGCTCCTGGCTCGGAGAGGTGGGCCACAGCAGCCGGCACACCCTGGAAGAGGCCCGCTCCGACACTCACACCTTCCTCACATCACATTTCTAAAACCCAGATTTTAAAACATGTTTAGGTCCTTGAGGAGTCCTAACATTAAGGCAATTGAAATATAAAGCAATTGAAATATTCTGACCAGATTTAAAAAATAATTTTCCAAAGCAAACAAATAACAGACACATCTCAAATACTGGCAATGAAATAAAAGACAAACGTTTAAATTATTCCTACTTTGCTCAAAACCTGGCTCTATTGGCTATTCTGGGGAATTAAAAGCCAGGGACTGGTATTTTTTTTTTTTATGGAAAAAATCCTTGTCACTATGTGAAAGGAAGAGAAAGCGGAAGGCGCCCCCGTGCACAGAGAGGATGCGGTCGAGGCCGCAGGGATGTTCTGACAGTGAGCTGCCAACAAGCCCCAGGCTCCCCTCTGAAAGCCGGGCTCGTCAGCATGACGGAGGGTTCAGTTAAGTCCTCGAAGGGTCGTCCTGTGCCTAGCGTGGGCCAGGCACCGTCCTGCGTGCCAAACATCGAGCAGGGGACACGCACGGGTCTTGGGAGAGCCCTGGCCCCACACATGGGAGCCCAGCTAAGTCAGGAACCATGCTGGAAACACCCCACATTTAATTTAAAACAAATAAAAATATAAAGTCCAACAGATAGATCTGGACTCCCTTGGCAGTCGACAAACCCTGAAGAGCGTGTGCTCAGAGGTCTGCTGCCGAGACGCCTGCGGGCTGGACCGTCTGGCCTGGGAGCTCGGCCGGTCTAGACCTGGGGTGGGGACGGCCGGCCTGGGGCCGTATAAGGCCCTCGACATCATTTGGTCTGGCCCTGCCAAGGCATTAGGGTTGAGTTAACTAAATGTTTGACCACATACAGCAGCTAATTTTTAAGCTGATAACTTTGTACGGCCCATGAGTGATGTTATAAATATCCCAATGGCCCCGGCAGAAAAAAGCTTCCCTACCCCTGGTCTAATGGCTGTCCCAGGGCTGGGGTCAGGGCAGGTGGTGGTGGAGCACTCGCAGCCTCCTGGCTGGGCTGTAGGGATGAAGAGCAGCAGGACGTGTGCAGCAGGACAGGAGGGGACGGGAGAGGGAGGGGCCGGGACGTGCCTGACGCGTGCACCCCTTTCCTCTGCACGCGGGGAAGACCCATCTTTCTGGGACGGGTGTGAAGTGTGGGAAGACCAGCGACCCCTTCCCACCAGCCTCAGGACCTGAGCTGCACACGGGGACGGCCCTCCTTGCGAGGTGGACTGCGAGGTACGGTCGGCGCTAGGTTGGCTCAGACTGTCAAGCTCTGCGGGCTGCTCGCTGACACGGGGACAGCTCAGGGCAGCCAGGCTTTCTCCTTGGACAGTGACGTTGCCGGCTCCGTGTTCCCTCAGTAACCAGAGGGTCCTGGTTCAGGGACGTCGCCCCCCTTCAGAACTCACAGTTCCTCACCAGGCCGTGCTGTGCAAACAACTCGCTCCAGTGGCTCCCATTCCAGCTGCCATGCTCTCGTCTTAGAGACGTCCCAGTGCCGCTCAGGTGAGCCAACCGCCAGTGTGACCGGGACACCGCTGCAGGAAGGGCCAGGCCGCAGGGGACCGCGGCGTGAGATGTGTGTCCAGCGGAGGGACGCGGCAGCGCGAGTGTGGGCCCGTCCTGTGCTGGGCTCGGTGGACCAGGTCCCTCCAGGGCCGGTGGCGGGCTGAGTGGCAGCAGGGCCTTTCTGTGCGGAGACGTGCCCTCACGGTGTGTGGTGACTGAGGCACTGAGTGTGCACTTGAGGATCTCCTGCGTCTTCGAGGCGAGATGTCTGCACGCCTGTCAGCGTGGCGCTTCCCTCCGGTGGCAGGTGAGACCCAGGCCCTCCTCACCACCTGGTCTCCGCGTCCTCCCTCAGTGCTGGCTGGTCCTCGCAGCCCCTGGGGGCTGGGCCCCTGTTTCAGGTTCCAGAACCTTCCCCCACCGCACCCCACATGGTATCTGTCGGAGGCGGGGCTCCCACGGGTCCCTGCTGCCAGGTGCGGAGCCCAGAGCAGTGGCCCCCAGGCGGGGCTTCCATGCAGATACAAGGAGCATGGAGGACCGTGGCTGCAGGACGCCCTGACCACTGGTCCCATAGAGGCCGCACCATGACGACCACGCCACCCTTCTCGGGGCACGGGTGCCGCACCCGCCACCAGCGCCCAGGGAGGCCCGGCAGGTGGGCTGCTCCACACGCCGAGGCCGGGCTGGGCTGCGGCTGCTCTGCTGGGATGGAGGCCACAGAAACCCCCCCGAAATACAAGCAGCCACGAAAGAGCAGATAACAGCCCCTTATGCACACAGCATGCCCGAGCTCACAGATGGACTCTGATTCATAAAAACATCAACATGTCTTTAGTGAGACGAGGTTATAAATAGTTTTTCTTTTTCCTACTTTCTCAATTTTCAGCTTATATTGGTTTTATTTCTAAAAAGCCCCGTGAAAATGTCCTAGTCTTAGAGCACGTCTCTCCCTCCGGTTAGAGGGCGCTGCGCACGCTGCACTGCTGATCTCCGCAGACGGCAGGTGTGCAGCCCTGGCCGGCTCCCCGGGTGGGAGCGTCCCCGTGCACCAAAGGCTGTGGTTTCATTCCTGGCCTGGGCACAAACCTAAGGTTGTGGGTTCAATCCCTGGTTGGGGCGTGTAAGGAGGTCAACCAATGGATCTCTCTCTCCCACATCCATGTTTCTCTCTTCCTCTCTCTAAAATAAATAAAAACACATCCTCAGGTGAGGATTTAAAAACGTGTGTAGTAAAGTCTGAGCAGTCCTTGGCTACAGAGAAATAAATGAGGGACAGGAGCCCAGTGGGTGTGAGTCGCGTTCACACATCTGTGCTGGGGCTCGGGCAGGGGGTGCGCCAGGCTCCTGGTCACCGTCCGTCCCTGAGCGCGACAGGGAAGAGCCGCTGCTCTCTGGGCCCTGAGGTGGAAGATGAGCCTAAACAAGCCGCTGAGGCGCGTCCTGGGCTGGGAAGGGAGCAGCACTGGGTCCCGGGAGTGAGGCCGCCTGCGCGGCTCCTCTGTGGGTGGCTAACAGGAGGCGAGCTGGAAGGGGCTGTGCAGGTGCTGGAGCGCAGCCTCAGCGCGAAGCCCAGTGTGCACGCACCCCCCAGCCAGGCCCGCAGCCACCAGGAAGGGAGCCCCTGCTTAACCAAACGTGATTTCTGTACGAGTTTGAAAGTTGCGAATTGATTCTTTGAAAATAACCTGAGATGTTCCACTATGGATCTTGCCGTTTCCACGCACTATGCTTGGAAGTGTGTCTACAACGGCATTAAATAGAACAGGGACATATGTCCGTGTGTCGCTAGAAAAGGACTAGTTCTCAGTGGCTCAGTAATGGGACAGAAGCACTGAGGACCCAGATGCTAAAAAACCCACACACTTTCCAGCTGTAGAAATAACATTCCTGAATGGGAGCTAGACTGTGGCAAATGCATGCGGAACAATGTGAATGAGGTCTAAGGCTCCAGGCGGGACTGTCTGGTATAGGTGTTCACTCGGCACGTGTGCCTGTTCCATGTGAAGTGATAAAATGAAGTATAATTGAAAATTCAGTTCCTCAGCCACAGGGGCCCCACCCAGGAGCTCAGGAGCCACGTGGCTGCGGCTCCGGCTCCAGCTCCACGGGGTGGGGGTGGGAGTGGGGGGGGTGCAGGTGCGAGGTGGCCCTCCACCCAGGTGGCCCCCCAGGGAGTTCTGTGGGTCAGCGGCAGACACGTCATAACGACGGTTACACTTTTGTTCTGATTCTTAGGAAGCACGTGCACTGATGTGTGTTCTTAGGGGCGTCAGGGAGGCGTGGGGCCGCCACCCGCTCACACGACCACACTGCTCCCCATGGCTGGAAGGTCAGTGCTCCCCAACCCTCATCGTGACAGGGAAGCAGCCAGCCCCATGGACCTGGACTCGGGTGTGGATGACTGAGCAGGTCACCTTGCCAGACAAAGACCCTTTCTGCAGCAAACCCGCCGTGAAGCAGCGCGACGGACACGATGGCGGCTGCGCTGGAATCAATGCCCCCAGGCCCTCACACAGCCCTTCACTCCTGAGTTTGCCAATCAGGGAAGAGACCTGGAGAGAATGGTTCTTGCCCTGAAACTGCCAGGAAAAATGCCCTCCAAAATCCTTGTCAATAATTTCCCAAAGGGAACATCTACTTTATTTCCAATTTCATTCATTTTGCTCCAGGGAACTGTAAATTAGTGAAGTGTTTACTGGAATGAAACCTCCAATTTACAAGTCAAGGCCCATGTAAGTAGTGCTCACGGCAGGCGGTTCCACCCAGGGCCCTGGCTCTGCCCAGCAGGTCTGTGGGAGGAGGGCGCCAGGTCCACCCAGGCTGTGGGCCCCGCCCGGTAAGGTCGGGACTCTCCCTCAACTACTGGAAGGAGGAGAGGAAGGAAGGTGCTCGGCTGGGACCTGGTTAAAACAGCGAACGAGCAAGGGCACTGCCGCCTGTGCCCCACGTGGAGCCCCTGCCGTGGGGCGGGAGGGGCCACAGGAGCTGACCCCGCAGTGTCTGAAGTGCCGGGCTCCAGAGACACGGAGGCGGTGTCCTCATTCACCCCCCAGCAGGGCCCGTGGACCCCCGTGGGGGTGCAGCTCTGCGTGGCTACCTGCCTGCATGTCCACCCGGGGGTGTGTGTGTGACTGCAGTTGCCCTCAAGCTCATGACTTGGGAAGTTTCACGACACTGTGCTTGACTCCATGTCCTATGTTGGGCGTCCTTTACATCGGCCTTTACTTCCTACGATGAAGTGGGGCGGTCTGCAGCAGGCGGTCACTCAGGGAGCTTCAGGAAGTGCTGCCTGTGTGCACCTCACGAACCTGTGCAGACGCACAGACGCTGCTGCCAGTGGAGGAGGCTCACTCACCAGGCGGGACATGCCTGCAGCTCAGCCATATCGGACCCCACGCAGCTCACTTCCCTGGGGGTCCCTGCCTGAGACCTAATGCTGAGCGCTGCAGGGACAGAAGAGTGGTGTGTGTGTGTGCATGCATGTGCGTGTATGTGCATGCACGTGTGCCTGTGTGTGCATGTGCATATGTGTGTGCATGTGCGTGTATGTGCATGTATGTGTGCCTGTGCGCATGCGTGTGTGCCTGTGTGTGCGCGTGCATGTGTGTATGTGTGTGCATGTGTGTGGTTAGAGCCACAGTAATTGTAAACCTCTACTCTCCACCGCGGAATAGCACCCCTAAAGTGTTATTCATTTTGAAGAGGTAGCTTGACATGTGGAAAAGGTGTCACTGACTCTTGTCTGTGGGTCTTGCCTGAGCCTCAGTTCCTTTAAAAAATGTTTTTATTGATTTTTAGGGCGAGAGGAAGAGAGCGGGAGAGAGAGAGAAACATCAATGATGAGAAAGAATCATCGATTGGCTGCCTCCTGCACACCCCCTACTGGGGATTGAGCCCACAACCTGGGCCTGTGCCCTGACCAGGAATCGAACTGGCGACCTCTTGGTTCCTGGGTCGACGCTCTGCCACTGAGCCACACCAGCCGGGCGCCTCAGTTCCCACATCTGTGAAAGGACCCTGGGCCTTCCCAGGGGTTTCGCAGAGGCACCTTCAAGGGACCTGTGTCAGACCAGCAGAGCCGTGGGATCTGGGGTGGGGGTGGCTCCCACGCACTCTAACTCGCGGCAGCCTGAGGCCCAGGTCACATGCATGGCGCCAGGTGCACCCAGGAAGCCCGCGGCCAGCACCCACTTCCCACCTGCAGACACTCTCATGGCTGCAGACGGTCCCGCACGGACCAGGCATTCCCAGGCTACCGAGCCAGTGGCGGAACAAAACGATTTTTCTAACAGAAGCGAGGGGTCCATGGGGGACTGTTTAAAGTGGGAGAGCACGTATTACATGCCACCCCCCACCCCACTCAATGTGGAGGCCAGACCGACAGTAACCTCTGCTGTTAAGGAGCGACCTGCACGGCGAGGCCAACGCCCCTCCGGCAAGGAAAGGCGCGTCTGTTAGAGAAATGGGGCTCCGTCGGGGCAGCTGTAACTCGCAAGGTCCTGTGGACTCCCTGTTGTCCACCGCGAAGCAAGGGGACGGGAGGGGTTACGTCTGAGAATCAGGCGCACAGCCACAGCGGGCGACTCCTGCACCCAAAGCACCGGAAGCCGGAGACGAGTGAAGCCTCTGAGGCCCTTGCAGACCATCTTCCCGCAGCCTGTGCTGCTCGTGCAGCTGAGAAATAAGCCTGGAAAACCCCAGGGATAAGCAGCCTCAGAGGAAAGGAACATCTTGGCCTACGTTCAGAATTCGAGTTTTTACAGTTTATTAATAGATGTAACCAGGTTTTCAGAAAGGTCTGTGGTACATGCGTCTAAGCTAAAAACACAGGGCAGATGCCCAGAAAGCACGGGACACGGGAGAGAACTTTCCAAAGGGCAGAGCCCCAAGCAGCCCCCAGCACCGGGTTAAATCAAAGCCTCAACACGCCACGCGGAGGCGACGCACAGCAGCGACCTACAGGACCGCCTACACGACCTTCCTGCCAGCAGCTGCCCCCGTGCGGCCTCGGGGCGCTGCACCCTAAGACAAGAGCAACGAGTCAGGAAGCCAACTGGAGGCCCGTTGTTAGAGCTGCGTGGAGTCAGGTTTGTTTGGCTCCCTGAGGGAAAGGTAGCTGAGACCCTCTGTCTCCCACCCCTGCAGGTGCTCGCGCACCTGGAAGGAAGAGGAGAGCTGGCGGGAGGGCACGGTGTCTTTAGGAAGAGGCTGACGGTGATGTCATGTGATCTGCAAGTTTTCCTGTCACGACTCTCAGGTGGTCTGAGCAGGGGAGATGGTCAGAGAAGAAAGTTCCTTCCGAATCAGAGCTCACGTGAAGCCTCATTGTCATCAGCCCCCCTGACTCGCGACAGTTTTATTCTATTTTTGGGCCTGGGGTCTGGTGAACTGCAGGGTTGGACCTCACCCCGGGAGGCAGCTTGAGGAACACCGTGCAGCACCCCAAGTGTGTGGGGGCTGGGCTCCAGCCTCGGGGACTCCTGGCTGCGTGACCCTCGCCTGCCTCCTGGGAGTCGCTTTCCTTGGGCTGTGCCCACCTCCCTGAGCCACTGACCTGGGCTTTCTCTGTCAGACAGACCAGGGGCCGGGGAGCAGGAGCTCCAGGCGCCAATGGCCCTCACGTGCACGTCACATTCTGATGTGCACTGTTTACATGTTGTACATAATCAGACATGATGCTATTGACTTCTTTTCCAGAATATTCAAAATGTGTGGTTCTGGGTAAGCACCGAGCTAGGCGTCATCTTGGGGTGTTTAAGAGGTTTGAGGACCCAAGACCCAAAGTTTATCTGGCAGAGCTGTCAGTCCGTGACCCAGAGTCCTGTCAGTGGCCACTGGAGTGAAGTCAGTGTGAGAAGGGACAAGAGGACCCTCTCCAGGAAGTGCTTTCTCAGCAGGTGCACGTGGAGCTGCTCTTTGCAGGAAGCGGGGCCCCACTGTCTCACGAGACGTGGGAGCCGCTGCACCACGGACGGTGCCGGTCACGCTCTCCACCAGGGAAGCAGCTTTGAGAACACGTGTGAAGAAGAAGCTCTGACCAGAGCCCGGCCTGATTTCTCTAGAGGGAGCTGCGTGATCTCCCGGATGGACAGCGGCCTGTGACTCAGGTAAGAGCAGTGGATGGGAGAATCACAATTCAAAGGAGAAAGGAAACCATGTACCCTACGGACAGCTGGAAAAGACCAGTGAGAACTGCTTATTTCAGCATTACACCTTTATTGTGTACATTTCATCGAAGATCCAACGATAAACACAAACCATCCAGAAAACCGGTCACGTTTAGGTTTCTAAGAAAGAGTCACTCACAACGAGATGCACTGGTTACAAAGACAAGCCTGGGAGCGAGTATGGCTGTCAGATCAGCCGGATGAGGAGAAGGCAGCCCCTCTGGATGGCGAGGCCCTCGGGGAAGAAGCAGACGAGGGAGGGGCAGCGCCTCCCTCTGAAGATGCCGATGGCGAGGACGCCATCTTCCAAGATGAAACAGGAGGAGGCAGGCAGCCTGGAGCTTCAGATCCACAGAAACTTCTAAGCCCACAGTCAAGGCATGCAAACCAGTGCTAACCAGACCTGCAGAACACTACTCTGGCCTCTGGGTCTAGATGCGCATTAGGTGCGAGCTGTGGGAAGGCCACTTTCCGGCCACAGCCGGCCTGTGGGGCTGGAGCCGGGCCAGACTTCTGCCAAGTGTCCTCATCACAGAGTCAGAGGGAAGTGCCTTCTGAGGCGCTGGCTAAGGTCCAGGGGCAGGGACCCACGTCCTGGCCAGGAGAGAAGCATGGTTTCAAGCTATGAAAAAAGATGCCGGAACCCAGCGGGCTGAGCTGTTCTTGCTAATCCCTGTCCACTGGGAGGCACTGTGGAGGATGCTACGGGCTTTATGGCCGTTGGGAAGAGGGCGCCCTCTGCTGTTTACACGCCATGAAGAAGACTCCAACAGCCTGGTGGTGGGAGGGCTAGTTCAGGAGGTCACTGAACATGAGCAGGTGGTCTACGGCGCTAGGGCCCTGGACAGGGGTCCTGTAAGAAACGACACGAGTGAACCGAGCCCCACACCCGGACAGCCTGGTCGGCGCAGCGGGCGCGGGTCTTGGGAAGGAATCACGCAGGGTCTGCAGACAGCGTTTTCTCTAACGGGTCACACAGCCATTTCCTAGCGAGAAGGAAGCCAAGCAGTGTGGCCCGAGGGCACTGAGGACAGCACGGGCCCCTGGTTTCCTCACGTCCACCCCACGTCCACTCCAGCTAGAGCCCCGTCGCGTGGTGCCTTCCTAGAACCTGCGCCCACCTCTTCCACAGTCTGCCGGGAACTGACACGGCTCATCACGTGTGTGCACTTAAGGAGGCATAAGTGCCGGAGACCAGATTTATGTTTAAAATATAGAAAAATTATAGACACAGAGGAGCCGGAGATGCAGCCGCTAGAGGGATGCGTGTGTGAAGGCCTGAGTCGCTGTCTGAGTGCCGGTGACTGACCGCTGGGAACCTGAGGGACTGGCTGTTACCCTGTAGCTTCCTGTCACCGTGCTAGTGAACGTCTAAGTGTTAAGTAAGCACATGAACTACTGACTCTCAAAACGTCAATTTTTTACTTTTAAGTTTTGATCTTTTCTTAAAAGTCTGAGAAACCCTGCAGAACCTCCCTTCCCTGTGCACGCACACCTGCCGGAGAGCACACTGTGCTCTGGGAAAATCGAGACAGAAAGGATACGATTGAAAGAACTAGAGACAGACGAGAGGGGAGCAGAGGGAGCTGCTGGGAAGGGACTACATCCCGAGGACCCAGGCATGCGCTGCTGTGCACGTGGCTCCGTAAAGACATTTCTTTTCAGATGACACCTCCGTCTGCTCCTGCTCAGTGAGCAGGCTTTTAAAGGAGGACGATGCCCGTCAGTCTTACTTGAGTTCCTGCGAGCTGGTGGCCAGCATGCTCCGGATGCTCTTGTCAGCCAGCGGGCAGCCCGACAGACTGTAAGACAGGCCAGAGAGTCCGTGAGTAGCCTCCACCAGCTGGCGCTCCGAACAAACACACACAAAATTGAAATTAAAGTTTAATGCAGAAAAGCGATGGGGCAAGTGCTGTATGTTGACTTTTTATAATGAACTCTGCATGTAAATTTAAGAAAACAGGTCTGTTCAGTCACTTTTTAAAAAAGATAAAAATATTTGTGCTCTTTGGTTGAAATGTACAGAATGTTCCCAATTTAGGTAGCTTGTTTTCCAATAGAGCACATTCCACAACACACCCACCAGCACACTGTGCAGGTCAACATGGAGCACTGCGCGGGCACACACAGCGGACGGGGGACTTGGACAGCATTGTTGAGGTAAGCTGAAAACAATAAATTGGAGAGACAGGATCCACCATGAGGAAAATGAAGGCACACCTTCTATGTGAGGCGTAATTACCAGTCACATGACCACTCCCATCACACCTGGGTGTTGGACATCTGCCACCAAACAAAAACAAAAACAGCCAAAATAGTAAGTATGTTTAAAAAAAACTCGTAAAAAGTTTCATTGTTTCCAGTTTAGCTGCAATGTCTGCAAGGGGTTGGCGCCCTGGAGAAGCTGCGGATGCGCGGTTGGATGAGGATGGCGGCTCCGCGGCCCAGAGCGCGGGAACACACGCGAGGCCACGTGGCGGTCGCTCTGCCGCCCTGGCCGCTGGGGACATCTACACGCTGCGGATGTCACATGCTCAAACGGCAAGGCACGCACAGGCCGGTCGTAAGTAGCAAAGAGAGGGCGCGCGGAGGGAGCCCGCGCCAGGCTTACGTTATCAGATCCTTCTTGCTCTCCTTGCACTGCGGGTACTTGGGCTTGGGGCTCGGGATGGTCACCTCCCCCGGGTACCTTCTGTCTTCCAGCGCGTCCTGGAAGGGGTCCAGGTCCTCCGGCTGCAGGCGAAACACAGCGTCAGCCACACCGAGGGCGGCTCAGTGCACAGGCAAAGGCCCGTCCCCGCGGGCGCTGCCTCTCACTTCCCCCTCCCGACTTTCCCTTCACAATCGCGTTACCTCTTCCCCCTCTGAAAACGCAGACGGAAATTTGTTCCGTCTCCCTTTGGGGCTGGCCCTTAACATCTCATCTGCTCTAGACCACTGGAACTCCGGGAGCCTGTCACTGGCAGGGCCTTATGCACACGAGGGACAGAAGTGGTCTGGCCACAGGGACGACCTCCCCCAGCGTCCCACCTACACAAGGGAGCGGGCTGCCTGCTCCACAGGCCGCCCCATCCCACGCTGCCTGCACGCTTCAGGGCTGCACCTGAGATCTCAGAGCAACCACTGGCTCCTCACTCTCCCTGGGCCCTCAGCCCTGTTGCAGCGTTAAATCCTTCTCAGCGTTTTCTTTTTTCTAGGAAGTGGGTCCAAGTGTCATGACCTGGATACTCCTATAGGTGGCACTGTTGAGCAGACGTTCTCCTGAATAGGAGGCGTTTTCGCTTCCGGCGGGGCAGTGTGCGTCATGCAATGCTCCTGTCCACTTACGGGGCTTCATATTCATGACAGTAAGTTCGGAGCTCCCGCTGCCTGCTCTGTGGCCCTAATGACTGAACAGAGGCGGAGGGAAGCTCTGGGATTTAGCTCTCAATCTGAAGAATAAGAACAATAGGCTTTGAGGGCGAAGGGCCCTGCAGAAAGATGCCTTTCCCTCAATCCCTACAAATGGCCCATGTTTCCTTTCTCTCCACCTCCTAGTTTCTAGAACGGTGGTTCTCAACCTTCCGGCCCTTTAAATACAGTTCCTCATGTTGTGACCCAACCATAACATTATGTTCGTTGCTACTTCATAACTGTGATGTTGCTACTGTTATGAATCGTCATGTAAATATCTGATATGCAGGATGGTCTTAGGCGACCCCTGTGAAAGGGTCGTTCGACCGCCCAAGGGGTCGCGACCCACAGGTTGAGAACCGCTGTTCTAGACGACGCTATTGCTTTCATGTGGTCTTCCCACTGCATTAAAATAAATGTTCATTTTTCAGTGAATAGAGAAAAATGTTATGACTTTCAGGATTAAAACACTAGAGAGAAAGGTCAGGCCAGTAAAAAACAAGTTTTTCTTCATTTCTTTCTTCAGTCTAAAGAATACTATAACTATTTAATAAGCTGAATTTGAAAGTTATAACGACTTTAAAAACAGGTTCTTGCCAGAGGTGTTTTGGTAAAATGTGGATAAAGGCTCAGGTGACGACCGAGCTACACGGCCCTCAGGGCTGGGCCTGCTCTGCGCTCCAGGTCCTCGGAGAGCAGACCCCCCTGGGCTCCAGAGCTGCGCGGAGGCGCCTCTGCGTTAGACAGCGGGTCCCCCGAGAGGGGCTGGCCTGCCGCTGACACATTTTCTCAGAGAAACTGTTTAGAACACAAAGTTCATCTTTCAGAGAAGTCCGTGGTTTGTTTCACCAAATCCATGCTGCTCACAAGTCCTTCCTGAGTCAACAGCGCAAGTGCCTAGAGCCTCACTAGCTACAGGGCACAGGAGGGAGGAGGCAGCTTTCCCAGGCGAGGGCAGCGCCGCCTCCCAGGACACCAGCTGGGACCGAGGCAGTGGCTCGGGGGGCGGGGGGGGGGGACCTACAGTGATCTCCTTGGAGTTGTCCTCCTCTACCCTTCGGGCCTTCATCTTGGTGTAGTCCACGGGCAGGTCCCAGCAGTCCCCCTCGCCCAGCGGGAAGCACCGGCTGCTCATCACGGCCTGCTGCTGCGGGGACATGGGCTCCAGCGGGGTCAGGATCGGGCAGCAGCCCTCCCTCGGCCTCTGCTTGTTCATGCTCAGGTCCAGCGTGCCGTTCTCGTCCACCTCCATGTCAGGGTTCTGTCGGCAGAAAGACAGGTAACCATGCGTTCCATCCCCGACTGCAGCCCGCCTCCAGCCAGCACAGAGCACAAGAGAAACTGCTCACCATCCCACGTACAGAAGCCCCAGGCGAGGAAGCTGAGGTGGGTCCTGCTGCCCGGGCTCCCAGGCTGCACGCCTGCGTCCTGTCTTCTGATCCATCACTCATCGACCATCTACCCATCCCCCATCCATCCCCCATCTGTGTACCTATCCATCGTCTATCTGTCTATCACTTATCTACCTACCCTTGTCTGTCATCTACTGATCACACCTATTATCTACCTACAGCTTCCTTTCTCCCAGTACATCTCTGCTTCTGGAAAAATCAAACACATGCCTAATTTCCATTCCATTCCACTTCAAATACCTATTAAGCGATCAGAATTATAATGTGTATA
Source organism: Myotis lucifugus (assembly GCF_000147115.1). NCBI lineage: Eukaryota > Metazoa > Chordata > Mammalia > Chiroptera > Vespertilionidae > Myotis > Myotis lucifugus. The sequence goes on along the minus strand of NW_005871741.1, from coordinate 273,354 downwards.
GAATACATAGTTATCATTAAAACTATATAAACTTAAAGTGGATATATCCTTAAAAATTCTCCTTTGGTTTCACTGCTGCTGAATAGTTCAAGCCTCAGAGCAGGAGAAAACAAGAGAGGGAGGGCTGGAGGGGAAGGTGGGAATTCACTTTCTAACCCAAAGCCCAGGAGGCAGAGGCTTCCACGCTGCTCAGAGCGCCTGCGGCTGTGACTGGCCCGGCTGCTCTGCGTCCAGCAAACCTGCAATGCAGTCAACTGGCTAACAAAGAGGGCCAGGGTGAGCTCCCTTTTTAAAAGATGCTTTGAAACAGATCAAGAATCCTTCAGAGCTCAGCCCTCCAGAGGGGAGAAGGAAGGGCGCGTGAAGGAGAGAGGGAGGGAATCAGGAGAGGGGAGGAATGGCCACGCGAGAGCTGGAGGGACACAGCGGCCTGAGCTGAGCTGCTGCTGCCGCCTGACGTCACGGCAGAGGGAGGTGCCTGGATAAGGCCCACCCTGGGCTGTTCCCTGACAAATGAGAGAGCATTACTCTGCCTCAGCTCTTTGTCATACTGCCTTGGCCTTCATGATGCTGCCTTCAATTCTCTCAGTCTTAGTTTAATTGCAATGAAGTACAAAGATGGGAGGGGACAGTCTTTTCTTTTTTTATTGTAGAACTTCCTCCGGGGCCGCCTCCCATTGAGCAGCCCTGGTCCTTTCCCAAAGTCTAGGGATAAAAACACGAATAAAGACGCATTTGTAGAACATGACACTGCTGGCCTTTCTCCCTTCATACAGATTCCCCTCATTCAGAACTGCTGGCAGGTGTGAGGCCGTGTGCACGCGGCAGCTCCAGGCAAGGCTCCTCCTCTGCTCCTCGAGGAGGCACCACCCCTGCCTGCGCACAGGTCCTCCGAGAGCACCCCCTCGTGGCCTCGCCCGGCGGCTCCCTGGCTGCCATCTAACCCGCTCTCCTGACCTGGGCACAAGCAATGAGTCATGGACCAGAAAATCAAAATGATAAACCACCACAAAGACTGGTTTCTGAGCTGATGCAAGCTGCTGTACCTGCCAGACTGGCCCCTGTGGACATCGGATTTGCACTGTCCTTGTTCCCTAGTTCTGGGTGACTTGCTAGGAGCACAGCAAGGGGACAGGCCTGCCTTTTATTTGACAGCTGTCCTTGTATTTGAAAGTTCAAGGCATGTTGGGTCTTCAGGTTCCTGGTCCCTCTGTTTACAGAAATGAGCCTGGATCTTACAGGGGACACAGGCATTGAGTGCAGCAATCGCAGGCACCTGGCCCCTTCCTGACCATGTGCCGGGAAAGCTGCTCCCGCAGAGCTGGGCGGTCACCCAGAAGGGAGGCTCAGTGAGACGGCGTCTCAACTTCTGCCTTGTGTCCTGAGGGGCCAGTGCGACCTCGGGGGTGGACGGGGCCCGCCTGCCTGCCCGGCAGGTGTGCGTACCCGTGTGGCACACAGGTCCTGCGGCTTCGTGGACAGGTTCTGCGGCATCTCGCGGCAGCGTGTGGACAGGTTGAGGATGGCGGTGGCCGCCATGTGGGCTGCCTCCATGTCATGCGTGTAGTCGAAGCTGCTCTTGCTGCAGGTGCTGCTGGCGCTGCTGCCGCCGCCACAGCTCAAGTTGCTGCTGCTGCTGGGCGCGTAGCTGCTGGCGGTGCTGCTGCTGGGGCTGGCGTCCTTGCAGTACCGCTTCGCTGGGGAGACACGGGCAGGGTGACTCGGGTACCCGCCAGGTCATGCGCCCTCCACCCGCACCCCCAGCCCTGCGCGTAGACACACATCACATGGAGGCGCGGAGCCAAGGGCTGACTCATGAGGAGCGAGCCACCTGGCCTGCCTCCTGGGACACCACGTGCCACTGACTGAGCTCAGCTGGGACAGTGGGGACATAGTGCCCGGTCCCTCCCATGAGTGGCACTGGCATGTGCCTCACAGGCTCACACCTGCTGGGACTCAGTCACCAGGGTGCCTCCCCTCCTTGTTGAGGCCCAGGAGGCAGCCTCCCTGGCAGGACTGCTCCTCAGTCACTGGGTGAGGGGACCCAGCTGCTCAGCTCACTGGGTGGGGGGACCCAGCTGCTCATCAGTCACTGGGTGGGGGGACCCACCCGGCTGCTCAGCTCACTGGGTGGGGGGACCCGGCTGCTCAGCTCACTGGGTGGGGGGACCCGGCTGCTCAGCTCACTGGGTGGGGGGACCCAGCTGCTCAGCTCACTGGGTGAGGGGACCTGGCTGCTCAGCCCTTTGGAGACTGGCCGCTTACACCGGGAGGGGCTGCGGTGGCCAATGGGGCTCACTGTCCTGCACCCGGGCCACCTGTGAGGGCTGCGCTTTGGGGAGTGGCGTTCAGGCTGGGTGTGCAAACCAGACAATGTAGCTGAACATCCTCTTCCTCAAGAACAGTCACCCTGTGATTCTCACAAAGGGCCACGTGGGGGAAGGTGATGGCTGAGGGGGCGCACGCCCTTGGACTTGGGTAAATGCACCAGCAGAGTGACCATGACTGCTCGGGGATGCGCAGACACGCCCTCCTTACAGGAATGGCCTCGCCTCCTGCCCGGAGCGTCGCTTACAGGTTATCTTTCTGAGCAGCCAGCTCACCACCAGCCCGACAGGCTCCTGGGCACAGCATGCCTCTGAGTGCCCAACGTCCCACTAGCACAGTGGACGGAGGCATCTGCTGGAGGGTTTACGAGCACTGCCCGTTATCACTGCAGGGGCGTTAACGCCCCAGGTCAGGCCTCTCCCCCAGGGCCTGGCCATGAGGCTCCTGGGAGGTGAACCTGGAGGTGCTGGCAGACCCGGCGCAGTGTCCTAAGCCCTCCACCAGAGAGCCACCCTGTCTCGCACCTTCTTCCCCAGTGAGCTCAGGGGCCCTGCGTGGGCGCGAGGTCCAGCGGGACGTAGTGATGGGGTGCATGCAGGGGCCAGCTGTGCTGCGGCGCCTGGTCCCACCTGCATCCCTGTGACAGCAGCCTGACCTGCTCTCACGGTTGTCCCCAAACAGTCACTGGTGGGTCAGTACTAAAGGCCCAAGGAAGCCCTGCTCAGAGCTGCCCCGGCGGGAAGCAGCAGACACACTGAACGGAGTGACAATAACCCCACACAGCAACAAGCTCGGACATCGTGAGCAACGCCGTGGAGCTGCCCCAAAGCGCCTCCTTCAGACACAAATGGAGAAAGAACTGAGCTTCCGTAACTCTCGGCTTTGCACCGGAGCCCGTGCCGTCCTAACCTCGCAGACGCTGCTCACTGTTCCCACCTGGCCACGGGCGATGCGGGCGGCCACCCGACTGCTGCGCATCCCAGCCCCGGACAGAGCCACAGACACTGCACACGCAGCTGACCCCCAGGGCCAGGTTCCCCGATGGTCCGGAGGCCAACCCCGCATCAGGCCCACCAGGCACGCGCAGCCCCGCGCCTCCGCCGAGAGCCAGTGCTCACGCCCTCGGGGCTCGGGGCCAGGCCCTGGGCCTTCCCCCCGTCCCCTGCGAAGGTGCCTTATCTCAGCAGCACAGGCCACGGGCAGCAGGGCTCGGGGCTGGGCCCAGAGGGACCCAGAGACAGGCCCAGGAGGCCGCCCGGGGCCTGCCCGGAGCACATCGAGGCGGCAAAGCCAACTCGCGGCCCAAGATTCTCTCTCAGGAATGGAAGTTTGTGGTTTTACGTCATCCCCGCATTTGTTAGAAAAATTCTGGGAGGAATAAAATAATACTATTAAGGTGTGTTTTTTTCTTCCTGACGAGGGCTAGCCACTGGCTCAGGGAAAAATGTGCTCCACACAAAGAAGAAACAGGGCACGTTGTTCAGAAATGAGTGCTATTCGAGTTCTAGAAGGAGCAGGACAACACGCGTCTACGCAAACACCGCAGCCCCTTGGAAAAGGGCATCCCCGTCACTGAATGCTTAACCGGGGCTCCTCTGGGCTCCGCCGGGAGGGGCCTGGACCAACTGGGACCGCACACCCTGTGGAGTGGGGAGGGGGGAGAGAAGCAGCTGGGCGGCCAGGCGTATCCCTTCACTAAATGCCATCGACTTTTTCTTTTGTTTTGCTGCAATGAAATAAGAGTCTCTATCCTTCAAATCTTTCAGGTGATGAAGGCCTCGTCCTAATAATTATCTGTTAAACTTTGACAAAACCTAGTGACAGTGACCTGGGACCACACTGTGCTGACACCAGGGGGCACCGCAGAGCCACAGGGCGTGGGGTGGCAGGTGTCTCTCCCAGGTGTGCTCTGGCCCCTCTGCCCCACCCAGGAGCCCCTACCTTGTCAGATGGGAGTACCTGATTCACCATAAAATGCACTGGGCTTTTCTTTTGGTAAACAAAGTGATGTTCAATTAAATCCCTTTCCAATTGGTCAGCAGATAAGAATGTGTTCATGTTCTAGGTGCCAGCGGACATGAGAATGACAGAGCTACACGCCTGCATGTGACACAGCTGTGTGCAGGCCACACCCCACGGAGCAGGACCTCCTCAGGCAGTCAGCGCTCTTGCAGGAAAAAGAGCAACCGTAAGACATTTGTTTTGAAAAATAAATGAAATGGAAACAAAGCAAACACCTTCCACCAGGACCCTCCTGTCGCCTGCTCTGCTGGTGAGAGCCTCAGGGCCCTGGAACGGCCACCTGCTCTGTGCAGTGTGTGTGGAGCAGGCGAGTGTGCTGCATCCGGGTTTCCAGGGAAACAAGCACGTGCCTCCTGAGGATGTGCCCACCAGGGAGAGGACGGGTCGATGGGTGGACAGACAGGCAGATTGACAGAGACAGAGAGCAGTCAGGACGTGTCTGGTGCCTGGAAGAACAAGGAGGCTGCACCCAAGTGCTGAGTGTTTGGTCCCAGCAGGTGGGACCTCAGGGCGATGAGCAGACGGGGAAGGCCCTGCGTTCTAGGCACCTGCATCTCTGCTCCTGCCCTGACACTGGCCCACCCACCACAGGCTCATTTCCCTCCGGCTCAGGACAGTGACGGAACCCGGGGGCGCCCCTGGAGCTGAGTGCAGACCTCAGTCGCCGGTGGTGCCTACTGCCCGATGCCCGGGAGCAGGAGGGCTCCTCTCAGCTCACATCCACTGGGCCCTGGCCCAGCCCCTCACCCTTAGCGGGCATTGTCCTCCATGCGTTCAAAGTCTGCCAGGCGCCTCTAGTGGAAGAGAAACGGGGTCACTGACTTCCTTCTCAGTAAATGTTTGCTAAAAGGGTGTCTTTCCTCTTCTCTTAGTTCACTGAGGACCTAAGAGTGGAGTTTCTATTCTGCTCTTGTTTTCCTGTTGGTCGGCTGAACAGCATGGCTCTGCCTCGGTCCTGACACCAGGCACCTTTCTGGGCAGGTGAGAATGTCGGCACTAACATGCTTGTGCCCTTTGGAGCTGTCCCTGGTCTTCCCAGCAGGCAGAACGGTGCCTCCACTCGACTCCGGGAATGGACACACAGCACACAGTCCTCAGGGAAGAGCTGAGGACAGGCAGGCAGGTTTGCCTCCTGCCCCACCGAAGGCACTGCAACCCAAGACGCACTCTACCGGCCGCGCCCACGCCCAGCCAGCCCGGACAGCAGGGCAAGGACTCAGGCCACGGAGAACAGCCGCGACAACGAGGCGGGTGAAAATGAACGAGCCAAAGCACTCATCAGATCTCTCAAAACTGGAAATGGTATCAACAGAATCCTTAATTATATGAATTCAATTTCTTTTGATCCTTCATTTGCAATCAAATGAATGAAATAATAAAAACTGAAACTGGCAAATTATTACAAAATAAACAAAAATACTTATTTTCTATTATACTGTAAACCACTTTCTTTTCCCCATTTATATTAATTCCTATATATTAAGAATTGATACATGCAAAGATAATCAATATTTGATGCATCAGAGAAATACTCTATTCACTATACAAATTAATTGTTATTAAGGCAAAGAATGACTAACATAACTTTGAAAAAGGTGTAGCTACTCATATTGAATTATGAGACGGTTTCAGAACCCCCACCACTCAGCTGAAACGGTCTGTGTGCTGTGATCTGAATTCCGTCTCTCAGAGAGGAGCGGGCCCATCTCCTGCCTCACTAGAGAGCGCCCGGAGAGACTTCTACGTCACCACAAGCTACGCAGCCCACATGCCAGTTAGTAAAATTTGCCAACTAAGTCATATATCCTGGAATTTAAAGTAGAATTGTGGTTAGATAAGTAAATGCCAAGATACGTGGTCTTCCCGTCTATGGTTAACCACGAACCACGATAACTGTGGCCCAGGCACACCCTGGCGGCGGCTGAGCCTGCGGTGGACAGGACTGTGCTTTTCCTGACGCGATGGCAAGGTGCGCCCGTGACCCAGCTGGGCCCCACCAGGTGGCTCTCCCAGGCCCGCTCCCCAGGGCAGAACAGAGCAGGGTCCAAGCCTGCTTGAGGGGCTGGGACACCCTCGGAGGCTGTCCACCTTCAGCTGCACAGAGCAATCGCGGTGACTTTAAAATCCCACCACACAGGGAACACCTGAGGTTCTGGTTTGGCCGGGGTGGGAGCCGCCTGAGCATCAGACTTCTAAGTCACTCGGACGACTGTGCACCCAGGGTCGGGAACACGGGGCGGGTGGGGGTGCAGACCTCCCCACACAGCCACGGATTTGGGGCCGCTGCTGCCGGCTGTCCAGGTATCTGAGCTGGGCCACCAATTAAAGGACGTTTAGGAAGGTGAGGACATGGTCTGAGTGACAGCAGGGGCAGAGGAGCCGAGGCTCTGTCCACACCCGCAGCCCTGCTCCCCACCGTGGACCCCTGGTTCTGAGGAAGAAGCCCAGGGTGGCGTGCTGTTCTTTGGTGCCCAGCAAGTGACCACATGCGCGACCGGCTGGTAGGAAATGGATATACACAACAACAACATCATCAAGGCAAGCGTGACTCTCATGTATAAGAGTGTGCACCTCCTACCATCATATCCTTTGGGGGATATGTCCCTGGTTTGCACCTTGGGAGCTATGGCCCGCTTGCCGTACGTGTGGCTGTCGTAACTGTTGTACTCAAACGACGTCTTGGAGTATTTCTCCAGCTCTTTGGCCAGGTTGGAGCGCGGCGTGGTCGTGGGGACGTTGTTCCTGTAGCCGTAGTGAGGGATCTCGAGCTGCTTTACAAAGCACATTGGCCTGTAAGCAAACAAGAAACAATCGACAGCTGGCTTTTTCGGGGCCGCGGGGGGACGGGCTCACGCTAACGCCAGAGCAGCTAGCTCTCAGCGGCACTCGGGCCTGGAACCTGGCACGGAAACCACGGCCTGCTTTCCCGAGAAAAAGCCGCGGCGCTGTCATTACGCAGCACCACATACGCTAGCCGCCCGGCTGTCAACTCTGGCAACAAGACGACGAAAACGGAACTAACTTTCCCATCTCCCTTCTCCTTTCCTGTCTTGGTGGGCTTGGTGAAGAGACAGGTGTGAGGACAGAAGCATCGCAAGTCCATGTGTTTTCTTCTGCAAAGAGCGAGAGTCACACTCACATGCAGGAGCTAAGGAGGCATTTCCCTTGGAGAGAGAGGAAATGAAAGAAGTACTCATAGGGCCACAGGCCGAGTGAAACTAGATACAAATGTGTACGTCTGGGCAATAAAATGGAACATGCGGTAATATATTCTGACAAATATTAGCCTACAGTTTCAATATTTTTACCTAGGAGCCATCCATTTTCCTAGATTTTAGAGTGAATTATTTAAGGGGAGGAGCCTTCTATTATTATTCATCATTTAAGATTCCATTTTGTTGTGTGTGTGTGTCCAGCTCGCTCTCTCTCATAAGTGGAATGTTTAAGCTCTTCTTGGAAATTAAGACGCACAGAAGAGTTCTTCCTTCGCTCAGCTTCCCCTCATGTTAACACCTTTATTTACCAAATCACCAAGCACTTACTTTGATGTCATGAACTTGGCTTATTTACTTGTCAGTCAACAAAACAAGGAAGCGATTAGCTGAATGCCCATTATTTGAGGCATTTGCCAGGTAGTATGGAGGGTGTGGCTGCATAAATGACTAAAACCCCCAGCTTTGCCTCAAAGATCCCGGGCTGCACTATTGTGTGCGCGTGTGTGTGTGTGAGAGAGAGAGATACACTATTTTAAGAGCCAGTGCTGCGGGGATTCTGGGGAAGGGAGGCCTCTTCTGGCTGTGAGATTCCATCTCCGCGGAGAGCCAGCTTTACAGAACGGGTAAACCACTAAGGCAGTGGTTCTCAACCTTCCTAATGTGTGGTGACCCCCAACCATAAAGTTATTTTCATTGCTGCTTCATAACTGTAACGTTGCTACTGTTATGAATCGTAATGTAAATATCTGATATGCAGGATGTATTTAGGCGACCCCTGTGAAAGGGTCGTTCGACCGCCAAAGGGGTCGCGACCCACAGGTTGAGAGCCGCTGCACTAAGGGTATGATCAGGGTGTGAGCACAAACATTCCCAGAAAAGAAAAACAGTCAGAAGGTGAGGCGCGTCTTGGGGAAGCGCAGGAGACGGGTGCCGGGGCAGATGGGAGTCTGTTCATCTGCTAGTGGGGCTGGGCCGGCTCAGCGGAGGAGCCTGGGCAGAGGCCTCCGTGCGAGGCAATCCTGGGTGAGAAAATGGAGGTGGATGGGCCCAGCAGAGGAGAGAAGAAATGTGGACAGGACTGGGCGTACTTACTCAAGTCTTAAATTCCTGCTGGAAATCTATTTAAAGATTTAGAAAAACCATAATTATTTAAATGATTGTAGGTTTAAATGCTTTTCCTTTTCCTTCCTTCCTGGCTCTGTCCTCACCCGCTGAGCGAGCCTCTCTGTGTGTGGACACTGTGGGAGGACACGGGTGATGGAGAGGGACCAGCCTCACCTGGAGCTGGGACCCAGCGCTGGCAGTGCCCATGGGGGCAGAGGGGGCGGAGCCGGAGACGAGGCCTGGCTGCAGGCCCTTTGCTAACACCCTCCTCCCGGCACCCCGGCCTAAGGAACTGTTTGCAGATGCACAGCTGTTGGCACCTGGCCTTGCTTTGCTGTCACTTGCTGTGCTTCTCCACTGTGTCCACCCAAAGAAAGGAGCAGCAGAAACAGCATAAAAGCTGCTGTTTCAGGCTCAGGTCAGATGGAGGCTGCGTCTGAACAGGTGACGTTTGCAATCACGGATGCATCTTGTCCCTCTCAGCTGCCCTCTCCGTGCGGGAGCGCAGGCTCGGGGCTGCGAGGGACTCACCTGTGACGTGTGGAGGGCCGGGCTCTCGCCTCGGTCTCCCTCTGCCTTTCCTCAGAGTCTCCCCTGGTGAAGAGCCGTCCCTTCTCAGGTGGATTGCACCCAAGGTTTTGGGGGGGGGCTCTTGTGCTGCCAGTATTAACAGTGAGTGGGTGTGGGCTCTCAGGGGCTCTCACTTATTTGTCAGCCTTACTTTCTGTGAGATGACAGAGTTGCAGGTACCCTGGGGACATCAGACTGTAACACCCTCACAGAATAGTCTACAGCGGTTCTCAACCTGTGGGTCGCGACCCCTTTGGCGGTCGAATGACCCTTTCACAGGGGTCGCCTAAGACCATCGTGCATATCAGATATTTACATGACGATTCATAACAGTAGCAACATGACAGTTATGAAGTAGCAACGAAAATAATGTTATGGTTGGGTCACCACATGAGGAGCTGTATTTAAAGGGCCGGAAGGTTGAGAACCGCTGGTCTAGAAGCAGGCATGCCAAGCCTGACTGAGGGGTGTCTCTGAATGTCAGGACCACAGATGGTTTTTTTTGTTTTGTCTATTTAAATATTTCCCACTTTCTAAAAGGATTTAACTTTTCTACTGAGTTGAAGGGCTATGGCAGATCCTCTCTGAACTGGGAACCACACTCAACAGACCACAAAGGTGACGTGTCCTCTGCCTGGTGACTGCGTCCACAGGATCTGTCCCAGAGGACACGGTAACAAAGGCAAGACTGGGAATGTGTGTGAGTTGTGTGAGTGCGTGCGAGTATGCGTGTGTGGAAGTGTGTGCACGAGTGCGTGAGTGTGTGCGAGTGTATATGAGTGTGTGTGTGAGTGTGTGCGAGTGTGCGTGTGCGCGAGTGTGCGTGTGTGGAAGTGTGTGCACGAGTGTGTGAGTGTGTGCGAGTGTATATGAGTGTGTGTGTGAGTGTGTGCGAGTGTGCGTGTGTGGAAGTGTGTGCACGAGTGCGTGAGTGTGTGCGAGTGTATATGAGTGTGTGTGTGAGTGTGTGCGAGTGTGTGCGCGCGAGTGTGCGTGTGTGGAAGTGTGCGCACGAGTGCTTGCGCAAGTGTGTGTGTGCAAAGTGTGTGTGTGTGGAAGTGTGCGCACGAGTGCGCGTGTGTGCGAGTGTATATGAGTGTGTGTGTGTGTGCAAGTATGTGTGTGTGCGAGTGCATGTGTGTGTGTGTGTGTGAGGGTGTGAGGGCTGTCTCTCTCTCACCCTCCCTGGCTCCAAGGCAGGGCCCGGCTCTGGCCATGTGGACACACTGACTCCCGCCTTGTGTGAGCTGGGGATTAAGCAGCAGGACCTGAGCTGTGGGCATGGTGCTCACGGGCAGACATCAAGCTGATGTAGGGTGAGCGAGTGTGGGTTTCTCCCTCTCTCCTCTTTTCTAAACTTGATACACGGCGGGCTAAGCCTGAGGGTGTCTGAGGACTTTCCTGGTTTATCCTCTAATGAGGTCTGGGGCAGGTCAGCCCGCCCTCTCTGCACTGGGTGTCTGAGGACAGGGGAGGGCAGCTCCGGGCTCCCACGCAGGCCGCCTCCAGGCTGGCAAGGGGGCTCCATCACTGATGTGCTGGAAGGAAGCACTGCTGCCACCTGCAGGTGGTGCCTGGCCTCTCAGCCTCTTAGGACCATCCTTCGGGCAGCATCAGCTGGGAAAGCCCCACCCAGCCTCAGCCAGGAGCTACGGGGAGAAAACCAGAACCGAGCTCCTCACCGAAGCCCAGGAGTGGAGTCACCTCCTGCCCACAGGCCCGAGTGGTGTGGGGGTCTCGCTCCCAGCACAGCGCTCTTTAGCTTCCCGCCTGCCCCTGAGCCTGGCATCGCCTCCTACACAGCCCCGAGCTGGCGGGAGGGCTGCCTGCACGGACCCGCGGCACCGCACGCTCTGAGCTGTACCTGAGCACCCGGTCTGAGGCCGGGCTGGACTTGGACACGTCGCAGCTCTGGTGCTTTTCCTGGGCCTTTGCCAGCTTCTCCGCTGCAGCAATAGGGCATCCAGAGAGGCTGCAAGCACAGAAAGGGGTCAGTTGTCTCCCTGAGGGCTCCACACACCAACCCCGACCGAGCCACCGCCCCCTCCCTGATCAGCACAACCACATCCTCGCAGGAGTCGGGGGTGATTTCCCAACCTGTCTGCTCTCCTGATGGTGGGAACGCGAGAGTGGGTATTCCCTTCCCCCAGCAGACAGTGCTGCCTGCTGGTGTGCCCGTGTGAAGTGCACCTGAAGCTTTCTCACGCCAGCCAGCCGGGCCCAAGACATTCAAGAGAGTGTAAGCCAGTCGGTGTCAGACCCAGGCTCCCTTCGGGGATGGTCCCCGGGTCTGGAGGAGGGACTGGCCGCGGGGCAGGCTGTGTCTAGTGGCCCAGGCAGGGCAGCTCTCTGGCTGGCACCAGAGATGGAGGTCTAGGCCAACCCCCAAGCACCACTGACCACAGTGCGTGGCTGGTGCCCCTGAAGAGAGACGGGGGGACAGCAGGACAGTCCGAGGCCCGCTCGCTGGAAGAGGCTCTGGAGCTGGATGCTCAGGTCCTTCCTGAGACCGTGGTGTCTGCTGCCTGTGTGACTGCACAGTCCACGAACCACAGGCACCGTGGACCTCCCTCCCTGCACGTGGGGTGGTGTGAGATCTGACGGAGGAGCTGGTCTGTAAACGCAGCTTCGAGTCACGCTCAGCATGACCCTTACTCCCATTGCTGCCTCCTTTGCAGCACACGCCCAGGACACACTCCAAGGGCTGGGGGTGGCGGGGCTGTGATTTGATTCATTATAAATTTAACACAAGTGACCACATTGGCCAGTGGGAAGAGCCAGCAGTAGAGGGACGCTCCCAGCATTTAGGCTTAGAGGTGTGTTAGGTGTGTGGTGCTGGACCAGGCTGCAGGGCACACTGGGACAGAACCGCTCTGCCTACGGCCAAGGAGCACCTGATGGAAGGGCTGCAGCTCAGTGGGGTGAGAACAAGGGAGGAAGGAGAAGTGGACTTCACTCAGAGCCAAGCATGGCTGTGAGCGGGAAGACAGCAGTGGGCCAGGAAGGCTGCTGATGCCACCCCCGGGCAGGGTCCAGCAGAGCGGGGCAGCCCAGCTCCTTCCTGGATTCCAAGTCCCGCCCTGTCTGAGGGGTGGACCCAGTCCCTCCTGATGGGCACAGGGAGCCTGTACTGTTTCTTCCAGTTGCACATGGTCATGGTTCCCTCAGAGGTCACAGCGAGGACGGCGCCTCCCCGGGGGGACTGTGTCCATCCCGAGGTGGGTGCGACCATTGAACCTCCCATCTGTGATGGGGTCTGAGCACCACACGCCGAGGGCGATGGGACCGAGTCTCCATCCTCTGGATGAGGGTGCGTCAGGGCGGGGAGAGACGGGGCTCCCGGGGCCCCCCTGCAGGCAGGGCGCAGGGGCTGTGCTTACCTTCGGTGAGAGTTCCTGTTGCTATTTACATGCCCGCGCCCTGTGCAGCCCGGAGTAGGACACTTGAGAACATTCTCATGCATGGCAAGAACTTGACAGGGAGAGCAGAGAAAACACGCGGCATTAAAACACAGCAATGGTCCAGGGACAAGAGGACGCAGTCATTCTAACAAAGTGGCTCGTGTACGACTGACGGGCCGGCAGACATTCGTGATGGGCATGGTCGGGGGAACACGTGGGAAGGGGGAGAAGGCTCATCTGAGGGGCATGCAGAGCGGGGTGCGCTGTGTGGGGGCTGGAGGTCGGGATGTGAGGACGTCCCCAGCGCGGCCCATCTGCCCCCCACACGTAAGCACTGAGCACCTGATCGCCAGGCAGCAGCACGCAGACCAGACGGTTCCAATACACGCCTCTGCCTCAGAAACAGTGTCATCAGGGCATGGCGGCCATGGTGACAGGAACCCCAAACCTTATTTTTAATGAAATGAATTAAATGGTGGCTTTCCAGCTAGGAATTGAACACTTTATTCTTCTTCAAATGAGTGAGCTGGGAGAGTCAGTGCTGCGCTGCTGGGCCGGGAGGCCAGCGAGGGGACTCGGTCGCCCGCTGTGGGGCCCGGGAGTGGCCAGCGGTCAGGGGCGTGCTCAGCTACTCGCCGTGGCCACGGTCAGGCTGTGTGCACAGCCTTGCTCCTCAGTGGACAGGCCACTGCTCTGGGTGGTGGGGAAGGCAGGTGGGGGTGAGAAGTGAGGGTGGGCAGTCAAGAGAAGTGACCCATGTTGCTGGCCCAGCACACTAGGCTACCCCCTCCTGGGGGACACACAGCAGGAACCTGTGGGAGCGTCCCTCGGAGTGAGGTTTGCCTAATGGAGGGGGGCATGGAAGGCCCCCTAAAAACAGAGTCTGCCCAAACGAGTTCCATGACTACTTTCTACAAACCTCTTTCCTCCAGGAGTCTCCCTCTGTAGCGTGCACAGTGTCTGTGCTCTGCCACAGGAAGCTCATTACTCAGGCCACATCGCATCCCTCACTCTGGACAGTTCCTTAAATCTGGGTTTGCCCCTGCAGTTCTCAGCCGAGTCTGCAGTGATCGATGGGAGGGGGCTGTGCTGCTCCCTCGGGGGACCTGTCTTCCGGGACTTGGCCCGCTCCCTGGGTCTCTGCCGGCTCGGAGGAGGCAGCACCCACCTGCCCTCTCCCTGCCTCTGGGTCCTGCTCTGCCACTCGGTCGCCCGTCACTCACTCCTTACTCTCCTCTCCTGACCTCCTGCTGTAACGTCTCACCGCTTCCCAGGACACTGCTTCTCTCCAATTAACACCATTTTCCTTTCAAGCTAAAAGCTCTCAGTACAGTCTCTCCTGGAGATGCAAACAGCCTCATGCATGCCCGAGGCTCAGACCTCAAACTGCCTGCACCTGCGTCTCCTGCTAAGTGGCCACACAGACGCCCACTCGAGAGCGGACCATCTGCCTCCCCTCCGCGGCCACGTCTCTCCTGCTCTTCCCCGCGGTCCTCACGTCCTTCTCCGGACCTTTTCCCAGGTGTCCCCTGTGCAGACACTGTCCTCTCGGCCCGACTCCTCTCCACCTGCCTTTCGCCCTCTGCTCGTCTTCCCCTCGGGGCTCCTGTGCGCTCTTGCTTTAAGCCTCCCGTCTGGGCCCCTCCACTCGTTTCTACGCGCACCGCTCAGAGGGCAGACCCAGAGCAGCGGCGCGTCTGACCTTCTCCAGCCTCCAGACCTCCCTCCCGCAGCCCTCAGGGCCGTCAGACCGCATTCCCGTTTCAGAAAACAAGTCCAGGCCACGGTCTCCCTGCTCCTCAGCTCCCTGCACCCATCGCTGCTGTCACCCCCTGATCGCGCTCCGAGGCACAGGCCTTGCCTTCACCTCAGTCTGTCTGCCTCGCCCATGAGCCCTCTTCCGGCCCTGCCAGCTGCCCCGCCTCCGGTGCCTCTGCCGCCTCCTCCAGCCGGGCTCCTGTGTGGACGGCTCCGGCAGCGGGCAGAGAATGTGTGGTTCTCTCTCTCACAGACAGGCTGAGCGGGACAGCAGTGAGGCCTGAGGTCCCTGGGGAAGGCCTCACCCCTGGTGTCTGGGGCGTGTCCGCAGCTGCTGCGGAGCCTGTCCCTAGAGGTCATGCCCGCCCTGTGGGGGCTCCTGGAGGACAGAGCGGGGTCTCGTTCAGTGGGGCGGCCTCTGCTCCTCACACAATGTGTTGCAAACTGGGGCGACAGACCACTGTATGGAGTCCACCTGGAGTGCGACTGTTTCCACTTCATGGTGTTCTAAGGAATGATACGAGTCCATGTGGGAAGGGATCAGTGGGCCAGCGCCAGAACTGAGCCCCACTGTGCCGGGCGCAGGCGTGACAGGCGTGGCCTTCATCTGCGGCTGTCAGGACACGGCCCGTTTCTGCTCCATTTAGGCTCTTCCGGGAGCATATGGAGTCAGGAGGATTGTCAGCCCTGAGGAGAAACCCATCTTCTACTCTGAAGGTGAGAATGTGTGCCTTACAGAGAAACGGCGTCAAGAGGCTATTTCTCTTAAGGCCCGAGGGCTTCGTCCTAATGCTTCATTTTGCAGATGAGGAAAACCAAGTGCAGAGCATGTGCCCTGCTCCAGGGCGCGGGCTGGTTAGGACGAGGCCGCTCAGACCAGGTCTGGGGACTCAGGCGGGTGTGGACCCGGATCTCGCTCAGGCGTCTACCCAGCGGCTCGTGCCTGCTCACGCTGGTTTGAAAAGCACTGAGTGCCTTCCACGCGCCAGGCCTGCGCTGACTGGGAAGGAGGGACGCATGTGCGCCAAGGTTTCCTCATCTGAAAAGCCGCTGGCTCTGCCTGCCGGCTGCACGCTCCAAGGGGTCTGATGAGTGTGGGCTGCGTGCACGGTGGCCCGGCTGGGGGTAAGCTGCTGCGGCCACATGCTGTCTCCCTGCTCATGTAACACACGGGCAGCGCGGTCCCCACTCCTGCTCTCGTCTGCTGACAGGGCACGTGCAGGAAACAGGCTTATTATTTTCAGCAGCCGTCTGAAAACGGAGTCCCAACCCTTCTAAAATACCTCCCCTGAACAGGCCCCGCTAAGCCTGTCCTAAGCCTCAGCTCCTGGGAACTTCTCCGGGTTCTGCCAGATGGGCCTCAAGTATCCCAAAGTCAGCCACTGAATGGGACCATCCTCAGAAGTCCCTGCAAACAGTCAGCTGGTCGTCTGGTCCCATCTCCAGCCAAGTGACTCCACTTTCCTCACTAGAAACTGTGTCTCAGACAATGAGGAAGATCCTGAGACTCACGATCAGGGTCTTAGACTCCAAGGTCATTTCTGAACATGTGCCATTTCCCTGTGCAATCAGTTCTAATGGTTTTTAGCCCGGCCGGCGTGGCTCAGTGGTTGAGTGTCGACCTATGAACCAGGAGGTCACGGTTTGATTCCTGGTCAGGGCACAGGCCTGGGTTGTGGGCTCGATCCCCAGTGTGGGGTGTGCGGGAGGCAACTGATCCATGATTCTCTCTTATCATTGATGTTTCTATCTCTCTCTCCCTTTCCCTTTCTCTCTGAAATCAATAAGAATATATTAAAAAATAAAATAGTCGGAATACTTCATGTGCTGTGGGAAAGATAAAAATGTGTACATTGGTTCAGTTCTAAAGAAAATTTAGTTGTTTTAAAAAAATTTATTGCATATTCTCAGAACCTAACTGATTAAAATAAATGTGTGGGATCAAAACCCACCTGCTGTAACCCTCCTCACTTAAGATTTTATTGTGTGGAAATGGTGGGGCAACTATGACATGAAACAGACTTTTGGAATAAAATGCAATAAAATACAAATAGAAATACTGATGGACATTTACACATAATGGGTCCAGATAAGGGGTTTCCTCAAGGCTCCCACAGCTTCAAGCTGGGAGGGATGTGGGACCATTTGCACTCAGCTCTGCGCTGCTGAGGAGTCTGCCTGAGGCTGCGGAGCAGGTCAGAGTGAGCTGCGCCCTGGAGGCCAGGCCTGCCTGGGGGCAGAGGAAGCCGGTGCCAGGCTCCATCCTAGGGCCAGTCCCGCAGGAAGGACACGAGGACACGCTGCCCGCGGAGGGTGAGCTCTAGAGCCTGCTGGCCCGTGTGCACTTGCACTGGGGCTGCCCGTCAGGACAGATGGAAATGACAGAGGCAAGAGAGATGACAGAAGGGCCGTCGGTGTGTGCGGGATCGTGAGGCAGACTTACTTTCCGGAGGGACCCTATCTTTGTGCGGGCATCCGGACAGGCTGCGGTGATGCGGGTACAGCCCAGTTACGTGGCCAGTTCCATCGCACCCTGGGGTTGGACACTTGCTCTCTTTCTTTTCTGCTCTCGAGGGATCTAAAAGCGACAACAGGTGTCAAGAAAGTGAATCCTTTACCCACTGACGACAATGTCTCACTTCACACTCTGAAGAGACCTTGATGAGTAAAGAGACAAAGCAGGTGGCAGGGAGACGCCGTGGCACCGGGCTTTTGCGTAGGTCTTTGGCTTGGCGTGATTTCTGACCTTAAACAGTGTAATCATGAATCAGACAATATCTTGCTTTCTGTGCTAAAGAAAACAAGACTCTCCCTACTGCACTCTTGTTTCCCGTGTGTTACATGATAAGCTCACAGAAACCAACGGAATGAGACAGTGACCTTCTCAGAGAACAAAGCCACCCCGTGGTGGTTGCGCAATTGCTGTGAAATTCAACCGTGGGTCCTGCCATCCAGACACCCTTTGGCAGATGGCTTTCTTGTGGAGTGTCTGATTGTAGACAACACAAGGGACAGGTTTGCTGGTGTTGAAATGTATTCTCTGCAACACTGCTAGGTAGCACGTCAATTTAGAGATTTTCTGAAAATAAGCTGAACTCTCAGAAGGCACTGCAAGCAAATGAGCCCAGAGGCGGGACCCGCCTGACGACGTGCACTCGGAGCGGCCCCAGCGCGGCCGCGGCACCGGTGGCTCCTCTGCGTGCACGGGACTGAGGAGGCCCCGGGATGGACGCGTGCACGCAGGTCAGCGGCTCTGCAGCTGCTGGGGGAGGAGCCCGAGGCAGAAATGCAGCCATACTGCTCACATTTACTTCTATGCCCAGAGGGACCCAGTGCATGAACATGCAGAAATAACTCCAGAAATAGTCTAAGATAAAGCTCAGACCAAACAGCACCGTGAGTGTGCAGAACATTGTTTCTGAAAACCAATTGCACAGATTATCAACAGACAGTGAGTACTAGGACTTGATCCAGGGGTTCAGTGCTTTTATATTAATACTAGAGGCCTGGTGCAGGAATTCGTGCACGGGTGGGGTCCCTTGCCCTGGCCAGTGATCGGGGACAATCAGGGCTGTCTCGCCCAGTCCCCGATCCGGGCTGGCCGGCTGGTGGTGGGGAGGGACTGTGGAAAGTTGGTGTGGGAGTGCACTGACCACCAGGGGGCATCTCCTGCATTGAGCGTCTGCCCCCTGGTGGTCAGTGTGTGTCATAGCTATTGGCTGGTCATCAGGTCATAAAGGTTGTTTAGGCTTTTATATATGTAGACTAGAGGCCCGATGCATGAAATTTGTGTAAGAGTAGGCCTTCCTTCCCCCAGCTGCCAGCACCAGCTTCCGTCTGGCACTCAGGACCCGGGCTTCTCTCTGGCCACCGGCAGGCCCCCGGGACCCAGGGGCTTTCAGCCCCAGCTTTGTCAGGAAGGTCATCTGGAAGGACATCTGGTCTAATTAGCATATTATGCTTTTATTATTATAGATTTTATTAATCAAGCCAATCATGACTGTGAGAAATGTGTTTTACTTTTGGTAAAGTATTCATTTTATATAAAGAAAAAGCCTGGCTTAACATTTTTAAAAGCCTTAAGGACTTTTTCTTGAGTCCTTCATGTAAAGGGAAATAGACAAAGGGCTTGCAGGGACATCTACACCCTTTGTTTCTATAAAAGACCCTTTACTTGTAAGCTAGTGTGCTGCTCTATGGAACGTGGCTCTTCCAGGTCTGCAGTCTCTAAAACCAGCATTGATGTTGGCGAGTCCTAGATATGCTGTCTGCTGCTTCCTGACCTACTGGGGATCGTAGTCACTGGAAACAAATCTAAAAACAGGCTATTGTGATGTCAGCGTTGAGATGTCATGCTGGAGTGTCTCCTACATGCAACCCCGAAGCCTAGAGTTTCACTGCCTTGCGAGCAGTTTCATAATAACATCAGTTTACATTAATTAATGTAAATACCAAAGCACACAGGAACAGTTTCATAGGAAAATGTTGATTAAGGTCATAACCTAGATATAAATGACTTTAAAGGACAAAATGCAACTTTTAACTATTATTAATAATTAAGTGTCTCTTTTTCATCAGGACACTTAAGATTCCTAACAAATCATTCACAGATTTTGAACGTATTCTGAAGTCAAGGTCAGCTGTGTGGGCACAGTGTGGCTCAGATGGCCTCAGGTGCTGGAAGACACCGGGCATAATCTCCTCTCGATGTGTGAGCCGGGCTGGAGGTGCCACTCGCCCTCGCCACTACGCCCCCTGCTTTCTTATTTCTTGCAATCCCAATTCGTCTTGAAGGCAAACACTGGAGCAAACACAAAACCACCCAGCAAGCAAACAGACCAACAATTCAACAGCAAACCTCGAAGCAATACCCAAAAGACTCGTGTGCCGGGCTCAGCTTGCTCCTGCACCCGTCCAGTGAGGCTTAGGAAGCAGATAAAGGCGTTTCAGGATGAACCTCTTTTGTTTAGCTCAGGATTCTGGAAAGGTTACTGGCTTATCATTGACATCATTTTGAGAAGATTGCGTCTAAATGAGAATGGTACGCACGTTCCCTTCATCTTTAATAAAATAGCAGAGGAGCCGAGAACAGACTGGACGCTCTGGCCGGAGGGCTGCCTGGCCGTGCTGGTGAGAAGCTATCTTTTTAAACAGGGCGTTCATCTCTTTGCCCGCTCTGGGTCCTTGCCTGGCCACACTAACTTGGCTCTGACAAAACTATGGTAACTTCACAAGAAACTGGGACGGTGGGGAACACACTGACTGAGGAAGAAGATCTGGAACAGCTGGGCAGAGGCAGGGTCCATGCCCTCCAGCTCATCTGGAAAGTCCAAGTCCCAGCCCTCCCTACTCCTGGGGAAAAGCATATCTCAGCTCTACCGTTCATGCCCACCCCATCCCCACTGGTTTAGGGGAAGCAAGCCATCGGAATTCCATTTCTTACAAAAACCAAAAACCATACAAAGCAACCGTAACAAAACAAAATGAATCCATATCTACAGGAAACTCTGGGCTTAAAGGAGCCACGGAAACCAGAGGAGGGATGCCCCAAGGGCCCACGGCTCCATGCGGAGCCCACCACAGTCCACTGTGCAGACGTCTAGGTCAGAACCTAGCGCGTGGCCACCATGGCGGAGACACTATTTCTTCCTAAAAATGTTGAGATGATTCTCAAACATCTAACAAACCATTTCTAACAGACTCCACTATAGTCACCACGTACATGTGACCTGTCTTGGTCTTTACAGCACCAAAGCCAGCCCGAGGCTCCGCTGAGCGACACTCTGTGGCCTGAGCACAACCCCTTCCTCACGTCCACACCTGCCAGGCTCTGCCTGCACCCGCATGACTGAGTCGATACCGGGCTCGATTCGGGTCAGGAGCCGCAGGCCTCTGGCTCAGGCCGTGCCCAGGGGACCTGGGGTGGTGCTGGCCCTGTGCTGTGGGGCCACGTGCACATTGAGAGGAGAATACACACGATGTCACAGCAGAGAAAGCAGGTTTTCCTTTGAAGTTTACAGAGCAACTGATTTTCAAACCAAATTCCTGAACCTCACCGTCAGATCCCCGGGGAGGATCTGTGTTTATAAGGCATAGAATAGCAGATGACACAGAGGATCTTGTTTGGTGCTCATCTGGAGGGACTTAAGGAATCACCAATTTTATTCTTTAACTGGCTTCCTGAGTTCTAAGCGTCTGTAACTGAAACCTGCAGTGCCCAAGGTCTACTCGAGGTTGTTATAACCTGCCTCCTTCTGAAAGGAGACACAGCGGTTATTTCGAACATGAAGTCAATTGCTCAGGTTGGAATATACATATTAAACACAGTGACTAATATGCATGTAATTAAACATAGAGATGTATGCAAATATGTGCTCACATACCTCATAAATACAAACCCACGAACACTTCCACACGGGGAGGCTCTGACTGTTTCATGATAAAGTAACCCCGCAATTGTTTCCACACTGAACCGGATCAGTGAGGGGAGTGATTCTGTGAGGAAACTGCTATTGCTCTCAGCCTGGGACACACACGCCCTGCATAGCCAATGGCTCCAGCCGCCAAGCACCTACGATAATTAATGTGCAGTGCCTGCCCTTGTCTTATGTTATCGGTCCTTCTGTTACTGTTCAATTTCTCTCAGGGATGTTTTCTATGGGGGAGGTTTTATCAGTAACTGTCATTCGATGATAATTTTATAAATCGTGATGTTTAGAAGATGCACGTTCCACCCCGACTGACTGCTGCATAGACCCTTGCCACTCAGACTGTGGTCCGTGTGTAAGATCACAGCTCATCCTGATAGCTCCTACCACATGCACCAAGACATGCCTCTTCCACGGAAACATCCTGTTAGTCATCTGCTCTGCTAACATGACACTGAGCTGCGCTGTGTATTTCTCAGACATTGTATTTGCTCTTCAGAACCACAATCACAATCTGTAACTCTGGAATCGGCCCTAAGAAGTATGCATTAGAGATATAATTTACTGGGATGCACACTTAATTGTGGCCACATTGACATCTTTTACTCAGGCTCACGCTTTCACGAGGAACTTACGTAGGTAGAAATATTACCTTTACCATAGTATGGCTTTTTGACATGGCTGTCGCTGGGTTTGGGCTTCCTCTCCTCCCCGGGCAGCTGTCTTGGCGACTGCTCCTCATACGACCTCATACTGTCCCGCCTGCCAGCCTCCATGGCCATTTTCTCCCGCATGGCTTTCGCCCTCTCCGTTTCCAAAGCGATGGCTTTCTCCAGGAGGGTCAGGTTGCCCTTGGTCATGTCGAACACCTCCTCGGACCTGTCGGAGGTGACGGAGGCTGTGTCGTCATCTCTCTCGTGGTACCCGTCCTCCTTTGCGCAGCTGGAGAAAGTCCTCGACCTGGGGCTCAGCTGCTCCTCGAGCCTCATCAGGTTCATCATGTCCGAGTAGCTCCTGTCCGGCGTCCTGCCCGAGAAGTCATCCTCTGGCCGGATGTGTGGGCGGCCGCTGAGGCTGGGCTGCGGGTTCCTGTCCTGCGGGCTGGTCTCGCTCAGCTTGCGGGCCAGGTCGAAGCACTGGTTGCGCAGGCACTCCAGGCTGCTCAGACACACCTCCTCGTCGCTCTCCTCCACCAGCTTCTCCCCCAGCCCGTTGTTCAGGGGCTTCCCCAGCATCACGTAGTTCATGTTCCGACTGTCCTGCTGCGACATGGTGTCTGCGTAGCTCCTGTCGTTCATGTTCTCCGCCAGCACCACACCATGTCCTTGTGCTAGTAATTTCAGGGAGTCCACCGTTTCCCTAACGACATCACTGTCCAAGTCCAGACTCAACTCGCCTTTCCGACCCAAGTTCTCGTTTTTGTCACTGTCGTCTTCCAGGCTATTGGAGGTGTTGCTGTTCATCTCGGACTCCGTGCGGGCCCGGTACGCTGCGTCCTCGGCAATCTTGCCAAGATTCAACAAGGACTTGGCCACCAGCTCATCATAGTTATCATACTCATCATTATTATTATCATCCTTTTCTGTGTCTTGCATTATGCGACTACTGTGACAGTTCATTTGATGGTCTTCTGCAAAGAAAGTAAAAAAAAAAAAGGACAAAAAAGAACAGAAAAGAAAGAAGTGGAGGCTAGAATGTGAAGTTTAGCGGCAACAGCATGGACAGCAAGCTAACTGCAGTCAACTCTACACACCACACAGCCCTGAGGTCCCGCTGCGTGTTGACACGACGAACAGACTGCTCGACGGGAGCAGTTCAAAACACTTACATTCACTATTGACTTCCTTCATTAATCTTAAAATAAACAATTTAAAAATATTAATTTTTCATTGCACCTAAATTTTGAGAATGACTTTTCTTTTTTTAAAATATATTTTATTGATTTTCTACAGAGAGGAAGGGAGAGGAATAGAGAGTTAGAAACATCGATGAGAGAGAAACATTGATCAGCTACTGGGGATGTGCCTACTGGGGATGTGCCCGCAACCAAGGTAATGCCCTTGACCGGAATCGAACCTGGGACCCTTGAGTCCGCAGGCCGACGCTCTATCCACTGAGCCAAACTGGTTAGGGCAAGAATGACTTTCTTTATTGGCTTTATGTACTTGCAGCCCAACCAGATATGCCACAGTTACACTCATCATCACTGGGCTTTGTGAGTCCATGAGCATCCCCGGTGTCAGCTCATAGACAGATGTGCGCAGTGGCTGCTTTCGAAGGGTTTGCTTCCCAGTGGTGCTCAGGTGGCGCGAGGAAAGCCCGGGTCCTGAGGACTCACACAGAGGATACACCTACTCTGCACTCGGGTCAGAAGCACATGTCTGGGCTGAGTGAAGAGCTATTCTGACTGTGGCACCTCGGAGGTAATTTATCAGAAGGCACAGTGAAGCAGCAGGAATGCCACAGTAAGATTCAGAAACAAAATCTGATGAACTGAGACTCCTGTACGAGTATCTCAGTGGGCGTGAGGACGTGGAGGGAGGAGGTCCGCAGTGCCCAGGAGCCTGTGAAAAGCAGGACGGAGGGGAGCTGGTGCCATGGACCCACATCCAGCACAGCCTTTGCCTGACATGCAGCACTGCCAGTCACCTCTCATGGCCTCGGGAGAAGCTGGGTGAGCCGGTAGAAATAATGTGTGACTGTCACATCCAGTCTCAAAAAAGCACTTAGGAAAACTGTTGTAGAAAAAAGACCATGCTAAAAATGACAAACTGCTACGTTCCATCTGGAGTGCGTCCTGTCTGACACTGACAGGCCACCTGGATGCACCTCTTTCCATGCTGCACAGCCGCTCTGTGCTCACCGTGGACACGGGCGGCAGTCAAGGCCTTCTCACCTGGGCCCCTCCCGCCCCTGAGACTGGGTATGGGAGCTGCACTGTCACACCTGTTGTTTCTATGATTAAAAAGCCAGACTGAGAAGATGGTGGAAGGTTCACTAGTGAGCTGAAGGAAGGAGGGGCGCCGACCGCGGGCTCTCCCTGTGCCCAGGGCATTCTCCATGGGTTCCTGCCATTCCCGCAGGAAGGCCTTCTTTGGGAGCAGATTTGTACTTCGACACGTTAATAACAGAAAACATCTCTCTAGCCCACACACTTAAACATCTAACACATCCGTCTAAACATCAGCAAATCAAATTTGCCACGCATTAGTCACAGAGCATCACCAACTGTCTGCCGCAAAAGCGGTCCCTCTCCTGGCTCATTCCTACCAAGCATCTCCCCAAGGATAGGACATACGCAGTCCCAACGGGCGGCGGGAGGGGGGACCCCCAACCACAGGCGCAGGAGAAGCCTCGTGGGCGTGTCCACCTCACATAGGCGTGTCCACCTCACGTGGGCGTGTCCACCTCACATAGGCGTGTCCACCTCACGTGGGCGTGTCCACCTCACATGCGTAGCACAGCCCTGGCCCAGGGCTCACGCTGTTAAGAATTGTAGGCAACCTGTTCTAGTGAAGTTCTGAAATACCAGCTCTGTTCCCTCTCGGCGTGTGCACTCTGAGTTCACATTCATGGGCTTTGACCAGAGGAGCGGCGTCAGGACGACCGGCGCGTGGCCGCCCCACGATGGTAACTGGGGACCTTGTAGCCAGTGCCAGCCACTGCCCCTACAGAGAACCGGCCACGAGTAGAACAAGAGAACCACGTGCCATCCTGAAGCACCCGATCGCCTGGTCAAAGAAGACATCAGTCAGAGAGGGTTGACGACTTCCATGATGTTTCTCTCAGCGTGCTCTCGGGAAACACATCCTATCACCCTAAAGAACTTGGAAGGAAGAAAACCCACGGGAACAGTGAGAAAGAAGAGACAACACCTGTGTCATGTCCTCGCTCTCCCTACCCCACAGGGAGGGCTGCCCGTGGAACATGGCAGCGGTCACACTGAACTCATGACCTCCCTGCCAACCCCACTGGGAGCGTGACTGGTGGATTCACATCCCAGGAGTAGCTGCAGCCCATCTGTCCCCAGAAGGGGTTGGTTTCTGCTGCTGTCTCTGGGCCTCCCAGCAGCTCCCCCGTCATCACAAGGCTGAGGACCATGTCCCCCTGTTGATGGTCACCCCCACCCACTCATAAGTCACCTTCCCCTCACACCGATGAATGAACTCGGTCCAGGAAAAAGCGCTGGGGGCCGACACCCACTGTCATGTTCCGTAGCGGGGCCTGCTCTGTGGCATGGCGGAGGGAAGCCGCTGGCTCCCATGGGGCCCTCGTGTGCCGGTGTGGATCCCCCTCCGTGTGCCGGTGTGGGACCCTCATCTCTCCTGCCCTGAGGAGAGCTGGGCGTCACCATCCCACCTCCTGCCTCAGGAAGACCTATGGCCGTGAGGTCAAACCTCCCACATTCGGAGGCAGGAGAATTCTGCCTGATGGGGTCAAAAGAATGCGTGAGAAATCATTACAAATGTTTAAAGAGATCAGCTTCTTCATTTTAAATGTTGTCAATTTTATAAGCTAAAACACAAACAGAAGGAAAGGCAACAGTTTTCACAAGCGCTCTAAGTTGCATGATAACTGTAATGAAGAAATTGTAAGTGATGTTTCTTTCTTAAACTCTATTCATTAGGGTTCTAAGTGAATGAGAAGTGACTGAACGACATTCATTTACTCACTAAGTTTT
Organism: Myotis lucifugus; assembly: GCF_000147115.1. NCBI lineage: Eukaryota > Metazoa > Chordata > Mammalia > Chiroptera > Vespertilionidae > Myotis > Myotis lucifugus. The sequence goes on along the minus strand of NW_005871741.1, from coordinate 247,847 downwards.
GGGGATCTGTGTCCTGGATGGCCTGGTAGGTATCCAGCTGTTCTAAACTTGGGGACTTACAAACAAAAAGGTCCTTATATCTTTACCCACAGCAACGAGCTGTTCCTAGTCCACATACCTGAGACAGACTGAGACACGCCAACCAATTGTATCTCCCCTCCCCCCCCCACACACACGCGCACACACACACACACACACACACACACACGCACGCAGAGTTCAGGGAGTTTCTAAATTACCTGGACTGCCCTGAGCATCTCCGGCCCAGCAGAGGGACAGAGTCTGTGACAGTTTGGTCCTTCGGTTTACAGACGGCCTGAGCGATATGGCTGCCCCACCAGGTGTGTCTGATTGGGAGGGAACTCGGGGACCTGGGACCCTGCTCTCCATTTCCAGTCGCTGTGTGTCATCCCCGTCATATAGGAAAGAATCTCATCTGTCTCCAAAGGCCCTTCAAAAACACGACACTGTCTGTGGTGACACAGTCGACCAGTCTTCAGTGTCTGGGAGCTTTTGTTTTCCTGTTCAACTCGCATCTGCCAGCCTCCACCGGGGCTCACGCCGCCAGCTCTGCCCTTGGTGGAGAACACAGCACATGTTCCTGTGCTCAGTCCTCTTGCCTGCTCTGCTGTGTTTCTCTGGGGCAAAGGGCGATGCTTATTTAGTGCCTGTCCCCAGGGAACGCAGAGCACTGTGGGGACATAGAAACGCATCCTGTCTTTCTGAGATGAGCTGCAACGATGCTCTGCATCCTTCACATGAATGCAGGCATTTGCTGCACAGACCACGGCCTCACAGGGAGCCGGAGCGTGTGCAGGGCGGGCGGACCACGCCGCAGCCCCACTACAATGCTGCCTCACGGCTCTGAGCCGCTCACCTCTCAAGAGCATTCGTCTGGAGGGCGACTTCTCTAAGCTTCGGAACAAGACAGGAGGTGACTGAAGGGAAGTGTTACCGTCCTTAGTTTGGAAGCCAAAGTGAGGTCCCAGAGAGTCAGGGACTTGCCCAAGACAAGGGTCCGAGCAGCGGGAAGACTCCCCTCGTCCCTGGGCTTTAAACTGAACGCTGACCAACTAGCATCTGGAATAAAAACCAAATGAACAAAACAAGGCAAAGAACCTGGGAATTCCTTCATACAGACCTTAAAAACAAATGAATAAACCACAGCAGACTTAGTCTCCTACATCTTTGATTTCTTGTTATAGAGAAAAGATTTCCCGCAGTATTTAAGCCTGCTCCTTGCATCTTGAATGTACATTACATTATATTCTCAGCAAGCTTTCTGGCCTGTATCAGTATCTGACGATTCATAAAATATAAGATATAATTATATTTTGTAATTATACAACATTAGTTTGCATGAAGGAAGAAGTTTTTTATCACAGATTGATATCTAGAAATGTCTAATTCTGCCTTTACTCAATTAGAAGTCATACAGCCATACACTTCACCACATCCACGTGCTAAACTCCCTAAAACCACGCCTTCCTGGGTGTAGGGAGAGATTAACGTTAAGATATAAAAAATCATGAGATCGTTTCTCCCAACGGTGCCCCCGCCCCTCGCAGTGGAAACCCTGCACACGAACCACGCATCTTTGTTCCCGCCTGGGTCTCAGGCTCACTGCCTTGGCGCCGACTGCAGCAGAGGCCGGCGGCTCATCCTGACTGCCGTCTGCCTGCATCTCAACAGCCCCGTCCTCAGGGACGTGCCCCCGAGAACCCTGGGGAGGATGAGCGGCTCATCAACACGAGAACAACACCCGCAAGGGGGCCGACCTCATCGCCTTCCTCCTGTCACTGTCTGACGGAAAGGCAGGCCCAGCTACTGCAGATCGTCAGGACACTAACCACCTGGGCCCGGGCATCGTCCTGTTAGAAAGAAAACGTGTCCCGGAAATTCTGCAATTTTTAAAAAAAATTTGTTCTGTGAAGAGAAATTTACACAGGGTGGATTTTGTCTTGAATTTGTTTGACTTACTGCAGAGAGGAAATGGCCGTTAGCAGCTGGACTCGTGTGCAGGAACGTCTTGTGGGCAGGCAGTGAGGACAGCCAGGCCCAGAGGGACAGGCTCTGTCCAGAGCTTCTGAGGATGGCCGTGGGGGAGGGGAGGGCGCAGGACACTGGGTAACGTACACGCTGCGGAGGCCACACCACACGTTCCCGTCCTGACCACTCAGCTTGCTCTGCCGTGCCCAGCGCAACCCTGTCCTACTTTCTAAAGGTTCTCAGCATGGCTGTCCGCACCTTCCCTCACTGCCCCTTGGATGTAAGCTCCTGGCAGGCGCCACACATCTTAGGTCCCCGCATCCCGAGAGCGTGCGGAGGCCAGTGAGCCGGTCGGACGGGAGGCCTCCAGTTCCACCCGTCTAACCCAGTGGTCACGTGCACGTCCTGCAAAGCCAACTGTCTGAGACGGTCCGAGCTTCAGCAGGAGAGAAGGGTGCCCACGTCTGCACGTGTGTCAGAAACGACACAGTGTGGTGGGGACGGCAACAAGAAGCGTGCTCAGCCTGCCCAGCAGGTCACCCTGTTCTTCCTCCTGGTTCTCCCCTGTGGGCAGGTGCAGGGTGGCTCCTAAGGTACACACGTGTGTACATATGATTTAAGGTGCTGTCTTTTTAGTGGGCTGAGTATGAAAGTAAACCATAACTCACTAGGCATTAAGTGGCCACTTAACCGGTACCTCTCAAATCACAAGAATCCAAAATCTGCTACTAGAAAAGTCTGTGACCCCTGAGTGTAACTTTCCTATCTTCAGGATGCCCAGGAAACTTCTATTTAATAAATGCACACTCAGACCATTAAAATGTTCTGAAAATAAAATTTTCCATGCAAAAAAACAGCCTATGATATGCCAACTGGACAATAAATATCACTTCATTAATTAAATGTGAACTTAGTGTAACCTGAACTGATCACTGAGATAGTCTTCCCTCTCGTTCTTATGAGAGAAAGTGATGAAAAGCACCTGAGCTCTGCGGTGAGGGAACCACGCCCTGGACCCAGCACTCACCGCGCACAGCCTCCGCCTCCGACCTTAGCGTCTGACGAGGCCCCGACAAGGACGCAGCTTCTCCCCGCCTGCCTCCCGCAGGGCCCACTGCTGCGCCCACTTAGACGGCCATTACAAGCAGCATCTTGTTCATTGTGGCTGCAATGCTGGAGGGCCCTTGGGATAAAAATAAATACCCCTCCCGGCATTGTAACGGGCGTCCTTCTCTATCTGTGGGCTGCTAGTGTCATCAACTGTTGGTGTGTATATACTTGTTTTACTTAAACCTGTCAATAAACTCCACATTTCAACATAACTGAGGGGAAAATGCCACACAGATGACGAGAAACAGCAGCCTGTTGGTAGAGACAATGAGACGTGATCGCCACTGGGCCCTGCGGCCCCGCCCGGATGCCGGGTTCCTGCCAGAGGACCGCCTGCTGTGTGTGGACTGCGTGGCGCCAGCCCTTCGCACGGTCCGGTCCGGAGGCTCCTCCCGCCGCAGGACGGCTCTGCTTCTCTGCTGACACAGGCTGCTGTCTGCGCTGCTACTTGCTAAGCAAACGGCACAGTGGCCTTGGAGGCCCAGGGCTGTAAGGCTCACCATGAGTGTAACCAAGGAACTAAGAGATCGACGTCGAGGCGGCGGCCCAGACCCCTGGTCGTTACAGGCAAATGCCTGCTGTCTGCCCAGAGTGCAGGAGAGGACACAGCACCCACAGAGGCCCTGCAAGCCCCCGCACCTCGCATCCTGGACACTGCTACCACCGCAGAAGGTCCCACCTGCCGACAGTGATTCTGGCGCTGAATGGAGCAGTTGGGTAAAACAGCAATTTGGTAAGTGAGGCTATCAAAACAGGAGATTGACAGCTACCTGCCTTTCAAAGCCTTATTTTACTGAATGAGACAGCTCGGAGTGTGAGCATGTAAAACGAGTGTTCTATCAACAAAGCTGTCCAGGCCCCTTGGTCTAGGGTCCTCCGGAAGATTCTGACCCTGGGGTTTATGAAATAGTGGAGTGCCATCCCCTGGAATAGCTCCATGAGGCAGTGGCTAAGTGGGGTCTTGGATCACCTGCTGGTGGGGCTCCCCCAGGGGACACTGCTCCCCACAACAGAGAAGGCAGGAGAACCCGCCTCAGGAACCAGGTTCTGCAGTGATTTCTTCGAGGGGCTGGGGGGTACCTTCCTTGGACTAGAAATCAAGCGAAACTTGGGGCCCCTGCGGAGCACTGGCAGCCACAGGGCCATGGGAGGTGCCCCATGCCATCCCGTGGTCTGAAAGCTCCGGGAATGCGGGGCTGCAGGGGCGGCATCTGAAAGGCAGTCCGCGATCACACTCTGCGAGGAGGCAGGAGCGGGATTCTCACCACAGCAGCACGTAGTGACCTTGCAACACCTTCCACCACCGAGCCTCCCTTAGTAGTTCCAGGCAAATCCCTCAACGTTCATGTCATAGATTATTCTAGAAGGTGCTTACCTGGAGATCAGGATGCGCAGCTTGAATTCTGAATCCAGGAACCAGAAACTGATTATTTATCTCTGAACGGGTATTGCTTTCGGGAACCCACATCCCAATAAGCTTCAGGTGCCAGCCCCATCCCTGCTGAGTGCTGGCCCTGCCTGCTCACGGTGCTGCCACAGCCCTGGTCCTGCCCATGTGCTGGTTCTCTAAAGAAAGGCATCAGTTTGATTTGCTCTCCCACTTTAAACAGTGATGCTCTAAGTCAGAATAAAAAGCCCTACACAGTCCCATTGCAAAGCCATTTCAATAATGCTGACTGCTCTTTAAAAATGGGTCTGTTTTGTACCTTAAAAGTTGATTATTTAAAATACTAGAGATTATTTAAATACCATTCGTGCACTGGGGGTGGGGGCCCCTCAGCCAGGCCTGTGCCCTCTTGTAGTCTGGGACCCCTCGGTGGACGTCCCCTGAGGGGTCCTTAGTGCTGCAGCGGAGGGGGGAGAGGCTCCCGCCACCACTGCTGTGCTCGCCAGCCCTGAGCCCTGCTTCTGGCTGAGTGGCGCTCCCCCTGTGGGAGCGTAATGACCACCAGGGGGCAGCTGCTGCATTAAGCGTCTGCCCCATCGTGGTCAGTGCACATAGCAAGTGGTGTTCCGCCGTTTGGTCGATTTGCATATTGGGGTTTTATTATATAAGATGACCCAGTCCAGCCAGCATGGTTCAGTGGTTGAGCAATGACCTATGAACCAGGAGGTGACAGTTTGATTCCCTGTCAGGGCACATGCCCAGGATGCAGGCTCAATCCCCAGTGGGGGCGTGCAGGAGGCAGCCAATCAGTGATTCTTTCTCATCACTGATGTTTCTATCTCTCTCCCTCTCCTTTCCTCTCTGAAATCAACAAAAATATATTAAAAAAATAAAATATGACCCTAAGTAAACTACAATTGGAAGTTTCATTCCAGCAGACGGAGAGCAGCACCTGAGATCTGGTGGGACCCTTGGTGCAATGATGCACATGCAACTCTTCCACACGGATCATCGCACACGGACACCACGACTCCCAACGTAATGCCCCTGCTGCCCAAACAGCATGAGAATCCAAAGAGCATAGTCCACCACCTTCGTCACAGGCCACGTCAATTACAAATCATGAGTCAGCCCCAACAACTCATGATTTCATGCCAACCACACATTTCAAACAGCGCCCAGAGGAACTTGCCAAATTGGTCTGTTCTCCAACTCTCCCCTTTTTACTGCAGAGCTATTGCTTCTACCCTGAGCCCGAAACTGCCCTGTTGTCTCTTTAGTGACAATGTTGTCTCTTTAGGCCTGGGATGCTTCATCCACCGAGTGCTCTGTCCCCTAAGCAGGGCGTCTCCACCCCACGCTCTGCATGATCACAGGTGGAACTTTGATTCATGAAATGTGTGTGTACGTGCACATGCAGGTATGTCCGTACACCTCTGTAAACATGAGTGGCAAATCGTCTTCATAAGGGCTGTCGGCCACTGTAATGAACTGCTGTGACTCCAAAGGATCAACAACCGACTCACCCGATCTAGACACTCGCTCGCCCCCTGGCTCACCCCTGATCTAGACGCTCGCTCGCCCCCTGGCTCACCCCTGATCTAGACACTCGCTCACCCCCTGGCTCACCCCTGATCTAGACGCTCGCTCGCCCCCTGGCTCACCCCTGATCTAGACACTCGCTCGCTCGCTCCCTGGCTCACCCCCTGTCCTGGGTCTGAGCGACAACCATCCCGACTCGGTTTCCTGAACGGCTTTAAGCCCGAGGAAGAAGCGTGAGGAAAAAATATTCCCTTCATTCTGAAAGAGGTTTTGGCATTTCTCTGAGGGAAATTACGGAAAACTGGAAACAGAGCAGAGCCACCCTGAACACACTGCCCCAGACATACACACCGCCCTGGAAAGGGGGCTCCCACCGTGTGTCCCCACAGCGCCGGCACTTCAGAGCGGAAACACTTCTCCGCATGGGCACAGATGACGGCTCCATTCATTCCTCTGTCCCAACAGGACAGGCACTAAAGAAAGGCCCCGGCAATTGACAGGTGAGACTACTACCCCGTCGCAGCCCCACTGGTCCCACAGCGCCCACCCCAGGAGGCATGTGGACTGAGCACCCAACAGCCCTATTTTAGCCAATAACAGCGCCACTAGGTAGAGCATCCGAGCATTTGCCAAATGAGCGACCAGGTGTGGAACGTCACTTTCTGGATACAGTGCTGAGCTCATCCAATGTGTACACTGAGGATCTCAGCCAGCTTTTGTGACCCCCAAGCTGAGTACGACTTGAGTGGAACAGAATCTAACATCTGATACAGGTCAGAGGAATTCTTTACGACAGAAGTTAGACGGGCAAGTGGCCATTCTTCTCAGCACTGGCAGGAAAGACCTATTTATGGGGCCATCACTAGTGTCACCAACACTAACACCAGGAATTCCCGCTGAGGAATCGGCCCAGGGTTGCTAGGGTTTAAGGTTACCGTTTTCCTCCTCCTCGTCCTCCTCCTCGTCCTCGTCATCCTCCTCGTCCTCCTCGTCCTCCTCCCCGTCCTCATCATCCTCATCCTCTAGTTCCTCCTCCAGTTCCTCCTCCTCCTCGCGGTCCTCCTCGTCCTCCCTCGGCTCGTCCTCATCCTCCGAGTCCTCCTCCTCCTCGTCCTCCTCCTTCTCGTCCGTGTCATCCGACCCGTCGCTCTCATAGCGCTCGTCCACCGAGGAGCTGTCCGCCTTCACCGCAAACGGCTTCCTCTTGGGAGCAGGCTCTTGGGGCTGCTTATCTTGTGTTTTTCTTTTCTTGGCCAAGGGGCAGCCATATACACTGTTGGGGGGGGGGGAGAGAGAGAGAGAGTGAGAGAGAGAGAGACCTGGTTACTGTCTTTGAATAGCAGAGCTTCAGGAGTCCTTGATGAGGGGAGCAAAGTTTAGCACAAGCGCGTCGCACGGAGGCCAGAGGTACAGGCACGCCCGTGCTCGTGCGTATACCACCATCTCACAAGCTGCTGGTGAGATTTTTACCAAGAAACCTGGCTTGGGTTTGTCTGGTTACCATGAACATCAGGTCTGACCTCCCAGGCCCTCAGCACTACCCTCCCATCGCAGCCCCAGGTCCCTATGAAGCCCAGGGGCTGCGCTAGGAAGCACTTGGTGACACCACCCTGTGGCCACACACTCAGGGATGTGCACTGGACAAGAAGAATCAGTCCACGCGCACTATAAAAACACGTTATGAAACAGCACTGCATGTATTCGGATTTGTATATTCTACAGACATGATGAATCTCTAGACACAGAGACCCACAACCGCACAAGTCTCACTGTGCAGAAGGCCGGCCCCGCCCCCAGCACTGCAGAGCGAGCTTGGCGTTATTGGCAGTCATCACGAAACTGTGCTTGAATTGGCCCAAACCTGGGTGAGACCTTTCCAGCAGGGCTCACACCTCTCCTTGCACAAAGGCAGTTTTCCAAAGCTGTTGCTAGTTACAGCTTTCTTCCTGGACACCCATGTCTGTCCTGGGAGAAGCAGGGGAGACAGAGAAGCCAGAGGGCTGTGGGCAGGCTCCATGGTCTAAACCAGCGGTTCTCAACCTGTGGGTCGTGACCCCTTTGGGGGTCGAACGACCCTTTCACAGGGGTCGCCTAAGACCATCGGAAAACACATGTATAATTACATATTGTTTTTGTGATTAATCACTATGCTTTAATTATGTTCAATTTGTCACAATGGAATTGGGGGTCTCCACAACATGAGGAACTGTATTAAAGGGTCGCGGCATTAGGAAGGTTGAGAACCACTGGTCTAAACGAAGACATGTGGCCTCCACACTCAGAGCTCTGGGAGGGGATCTTGGCCCCCGAGCTTATGTCTGGACCTGGTATCAGTGACATCTGCATTCGGTCAAGCCCGTCCAGCACATGGTCTAGGCACCTCCTCTGGGCGGGCTCTTAGCATCACTGGAGACTCAGAGGCAGAGACCCAAGTCCCCCCTCAGGCACCTGTGCCCGGGGACTCAGACCAGCCAGCACCACTGCTCTCACCCACTCCTCACCGCTCCCCTGGTGCCTGCACGCGGCCGCACGGAGGGCACTCGGCGAACAGTTGCTGATGAACGAACGACGTGATGAATGTGATGCAAACAGGCACTCTGTCATGAAAACAGGAGCCAGGGAGGCCCTGCCAGGGTGGTGCTGGGAACGGCTCTGAAGGAGACACACACGCTGCGTGGAGAAGAGGCTCTTTCTAAACATCTCACGCAAAACAGAAGTTGCACATGGACATAAGAAGGGAGACAGTTTCAGAAACTAGACTAGAAACAGCTCTGGAGTCAGAGGACGAGGAGGCGGGTGGGTGTGGGGCTGGGAGGTGGGGGCTGGGAGTGAGGCAGGCCAGACCCTGGGGACTGGCTGTGGGACTGCGGACTTCCGTGCAGGGGACAGGGACTATTCGACGTCGCCATCGCACCTGCATGTAAGGACGGCGTGGCAAGGTGCGTGGGCAGCGGGAGGTGCGAAGCTGGAGATGGAGAGCAGGATGCAGGCCATGCCACTGGCCTCTGAAATCCCAGAGGCCACCTCTCTTACAAACATACATTCAAAATAAGAACACCACTTATGACCAGAAAACACTGAAGAAAACAAATACTGGTGTACAAGGTATTTCTCACATGAACTAAACAGAATGCTGAGATTTCTTTTATGCGACTCTTACGTGTTTTGGGGAGCATCTGAGTCCACAACCCCGGGAGACGATCCGGCCTTGAAACACCGGCTCTTCGCAGCCTGCTGCCCTGTGATGCTGAATTACCTCCTGACCACCGGCACTGCAGAGCGAGCTGCACGTCTCAGCCACGCCAGCCGCTCCTCTCACGGACGGGCTGGATGTGAGCGCCTTGTTCAGTGTCCACCCGTGTCTGTCCTAGTGATGAGTCAGTAAGTGTAACAGTGAGTCTGTAGTTTTGCTCCTCCAGGGTCTGCCCATGGCTCTGTGGATCACAGAGCTTTCGTCACCTCTCCATGGCTTGTATCCTTCTTCTCAGCTCATCAATACCTTGTCTGACGCGTCTCCTCTGCATCAAAGCTGCCTGCACCGTGTGGTTCGCTAGCACAGGCACCAGGCCCACTCTTCACCCCCATCACCCAGGCGCTGGGAAAGGCGGTCATTGCTGATTCTCTGCTCTTCAGTGATGTTATTCAACGCCCCTCCTGAGCTGGGCAGTGGGATCCTTCTTTAGTGGCACAAATCCAGCTCTGAGTTGGGAGTTCTGCTGCAGTCTTTCCTCACCCACAGACACTTCGCTTCCCCCAGATGTCAAGATGGCCCGCGTGCTGCTCAGGCCTCCCATGGGGGCTGCCACGGGCAGAGCAGGAGCATGAAGACTCCCCTGTGTGTCACCTGCATTTGGTAAGTCACTGGATTCAAATGCTCAGCTGCTTGGAAGGAGCTGGTCTCCAACTTCAGAGCCTCTGCTGCTCACAGGCTCTGATGCTCAAGGCTCCTCTGTGTCCATCAGTGTAAACTGTCAATCAAACTGCACACACCTGTTCTGCCCTCTCCGATCCACTCCACTGACTGCCAGTGCCTGGTCCTCCTGTCCAAGTGACAACCACACCCAAGCCCCCAGGACAGACTCCACTGTGTGTGTCAAACAGCACGTGGCTCAGGAGCCTGCTCAGATCTGCATCCGTCCTGGGCTGAGACCAGTGGGTCGGAACGTGTCCAAGCAAAGCCTCGGAAGACAATTTGGGAGCATGCGTGGGGAGTGTGGGCCCTCCTAAACCCATGCTCTGTGACCATCATGTCTGCCGATGAGGGGCCAGTGACTGCAGGCGAGCGCTGCCCATGAAGAAGGGGGGTGCCCCGTCCACCGCAGGGGCTGTGTGCGCCACACTCACCCTGCGTGTGGCTGCCCCTCCGTCTCTGCACCCTACACTTCCATGTCCACTCATGACTGCACTGGCTGGATCTCACGTTCTGCTTTCTCCCGAAAGTCATTCCTGCTCAGTCTAGAATTCAGGGTCCTCTACCTTTAAGAACTCTGTACTATTCTCCAAGGAAGATATAAAAAAGGGCAATAAGCACACGAAAAACAATGTTTTTAAAGGTGCCCACAACCTTGACAACAGACAAAACAAAACAAAACAAAACCCTGCACATTAGACACTGAGCATCAGTTTTGTCAAGACCTTCTATTGTTGACTTTTTCATGTGTGCACTTTATCTCAATGAACTGTTTCCTCCTTGGCCCTAGGAGCCCTGCCATAGAAGTAACGACTCGAAATCCCCACATGCCAACACCCCTTCTGGCTGATTTGTTTGTTGGTTGGTTAATTTTCACCCGAGGATATTTTTCCATTGATTTTTTTTTTAAGGGAGAGTGGAAGAGAGAGGGAAAGAGAGAAATATCCATGAGAGAGAAAAACATTGATTAGTTGCCTCCTGCACGTGCCTGACCAGAGCCTAGGCCAGGGAAGAGCCTGCAACCGAGGTACCTGCCCTTGCCCGGAATTGAACCTGGGACTCTTCGGTCCACAGGCTGACACTCTACCCACTGAGCCACACCGGCCAGGCTGGCTGATATTTGACATTGTGGCACGGGCCGACCTGTCTTAGGGTTGGTTCTATCAGCATCTGGCTTTCAACAAAGTGTGTGCTGTCCCCTTTCTGACTAAAGAAGATTCACACCCTGCCATTTCCACATGAGGACGCCGAGCAGGTTACGGTGAAATGACCCCAGCCATCCACGTCTCGGCAGGAAGACTGGCACATTGAACTGCTGTAGGACAGAATCTTTCTATGTTGGCTACAGGTCTCGGGTGCTTTACGGGCGACAGAGTGTATGCATCCGAGCTAGCTGCTGGGAGGCAGGGCTCAGACCATGTCCCCGAACATCAGCACCTGGCAGAGAGGAGCCTTGGGAGTCACTCATCCTTCTTCACCTGGAAAATGAAGACACCACGGCCAGAGACTAAGTGACACCCACGAGGCCAGCAATGGACTGCACTTTCTGCCCACAGCGAGCGTCTCTTGTGCCAGGTGACAACAGCAGTAGAAACACACGGGCCGGGAAAATCACTTCTATTGAGGACTCACTGGTCTGAAGCATCTGACTCGTATTATCTTAAAGGGACTCGTCCAGAGAGAGAACTGGTGGCAACACACACCACGCTGGTCACACCGACAACAGCATCAGTTTCCACTTCAATCTCTGCATATCTGCCAGCTGACAACCCTCTCCCTCCGAGAGGTGCCAGGTCACCTTTCAGAGCACAGCACGGACTATCTGGCCTGTACTTAGCCCAGACAGAGAATTCGATGCTCGAGGCAGCAGCTGTGACTACACCACCAGCAAGAGATTGTTCCACTTTATAACTGCAGTACTAAGTACCTGCAGCAACACTTAATACTGCATAATTACTTATTACTCTAGCGACACCTAATACCGCAGTAACATCACTGCAGCAACACCTAATACCGCAGTAACAACCCTGCAGCACTTAATACTGCAGTAATTACTTATTACTCTAGCAACGCCTAATACTGTAGTAATAACACTGCAACAACACTTACTACTGTAATAACACTGTAGCAATGCTTACTACTGTAGTAATGTTTAATGCTATATATAGTAATACTTACTATAGCAGGAACACCATAAAGCTCCTGAAGTTATACAAGTATTACTACTCTGAATTACAATAATTAAGAAGGAAGAACTGAGAAGCAAGCTATATAAGAATTTATGATTCTACCAGTTACATCCTTGCCCTGAGGGTAAATACATAAGAAAACACATAAAAACAAAGTGCCCAAAATGTCCTGCTCTTTCTCAAATACGTATGACACTCCCCTTTTTCAGATGCTCTACAGTGGTTCTCAACCTTCTGGCCCTTTAAATACAGTTCCTCATGTTGTGACCCAACCATAAAATTATTTTCGTTGCTACTTCATCACTGTAATGTTGCTACTGTTATGAATCGTAATGTAAATATCTGATATGCAGGATGGTCTTAAGCGACCCGTGAAAGGGTCGTTCGACCGCCAAGGGGGTCGTGACCCACAGGTTGAGAACCGCTGCTAGCACAAGATACTTTGTCTATGGTTGGTAAGCAATTATTCAATTGTTAAATATTTAAAATGCTGGTAGTTGAAGGTTGGGATGTTTACACAATTAGCATGGGGATGGAAGGGATGCATGAGCATTCCAACTCAAAGAAATACGACCATATATAAATGTATGATTGGTGTACACCATTTTAATATGTTTTTTAAATTGATTTTAGAGAGAGAGAAAGGGAGAGGGAGAGAGAAACATGGTTTATAACATGGAGACGCTTGTAAAAGCCTAACTGATTTCCAACAGTAAGAGAAGGATTGTGTAAATTACAATATCACCACTGGATGGACGTTAGCTATGAATAAAAATGAAAATATTTAATGACATCGGAAAAGGCTCATGTATAATGTTAAGTAAAAATTTAAGCAAATACAAATTTACATCTATAATATGAGACAAGTTAAGAAGTAGCAAAAGTGCATAAAGATCAAAGAAAAACATCTAGCAGTGGTGACTGGCGCTCGCAGCAAACGCCACGATGCTCAAGGTGGGCACGGTGACATGCACAGCAGACACTAATTAGAAGCTGCCCTTTGCTATTATTATTTCTTTTTATAATTTCCAGTCCTTATTTAAGAAAATGAGAATCTATCTACCCCTTTAATCCTAAGTCACCTTTGCATCCATACAGTATTTCTTTTAGCTTCTCTTGCTAATAAAACACCCTGGGAGAATTAGTTAAAAAAATATGTAACGCAAATTTTTTATTTGTTCATTTTCTGAAGTGTTTAAAAAACTTAGGATCCTTCTCCCTTTCCCGGATGAACGGCAGGCCAGCAGCCTGTGCCACGTGCCTTGAATCTGGCCCATGAATGGCCCAGGGCCAGAGACAGGGACTAAACAGTAATGCTGAGTCCTGGGTGGGAGGGGCTCTGTGAGAGTCCCAGCCCCCAAATCCACTGCCTGCACCACCCTATGTTAGAAATCAATCAGGCTGATTTAAGAAGCTCTGTGACAGGAGCAGGCTCGCCCCAGGGAAAGTCCAGTACATTAGCACTCAGTGTGTGTAGCCTTATTGTAATCATCTGATCAGCATCCAGACGGGCTGGAGAAGAGGGGCCTGGGCGAGGGGCACGGGCCTGGGAGTGGGGAAGCTGCGACGACTGACAACACAGTCCGGGGCCCCTCGCAGATACTGCTGATGAGGTTGCTGTCATTGTTGCAGAGATCGTGAGAGGGCAGCGAGGAGGAGCCGGAAGCTTCCACAGTCCTAGTCCAGTGACCGGCCTATCACCGTGTCCCACGTATGGTCAGTCTGATAAAGCCGGACACCCCGACCCCGTGTCTGCATCCCACACCCTCTGCCCCTTTGAAGGGTGGAGTCTCTCAGACCCAGTGCCAAGTAGCTGCTCCATCATTTACTCGCCGACCTGCCTGTGCCTTGAGCACAAACTACAATTGGGACCTGGCTCCTGGACCAGCGCCTGGTGGTAGTCTCTGCCTCCCTGCCCTCAGCTCTCTTTTCCTGCTGGGGTGGGAAGGTTGGACTGGGCAGCTCTCAGGATGGATAAATGGATGGCATTGCTCACGCCTCCCCCTCCCCCTCCCTGCCCTGTCTGAAGCTCTCAGGCCGGCTCTAGGGGCTCCAGACAGTCCAATCAGAAGCACCACCAGCCATCGGATTGGCTGAGGGGCGAGCAGGTGATCTGAGCACATCACTGATCATCATGCGTTATTCATGAAGAGGATTTCTTCCGAGATGCTCTCCTCCCTAGAGTTTTGGGAAATGGGCCCCTTGCATACGGAGCTTGTCTCTGGCGGTGTCAGATGCACTATTAGGTGGTGTTCACAGACCACAGAGTGGCTACTATGGTACAGGGGGTGGGTCTTTTAAAAGCAGTTGAATGAGACAGGTGAGCTCAATGCTTCCCTTAACAGGAAAGGAAACTGTGTTCATCTTAATGACCCAGCCGAGGCCAGGCAGTCCTCTCGGTGAGGGATGCAAACGTCCAGGCTTTCTTCAGTGGAGCTGCTCTGGCCCTTTGTGGCCTGTGCTCCTGGCCAAGGGGTCTGCTCAGGCTCAGGACATACACTAGGCAGGGCCTGGCGGGCGACTCTGAGCAGCCCAGAGCCTCTGGACCTCACCTGTGTGTGTGACCTGAGCCCATGAGGGCTCTGGGGGTCCCAATGTGGTCCCCAGCCCTGACCCCACCACACCAGGCTGCCCCTCCTTTCCCCAGCAGAGAGCACTGCAGTGCTCCTAAGCATGTCCTTGTCGGCTTCATAATCTCGTGTGAACAGAGTGAAACGGAAGGTGACACTGTCCCCAGTGAGACGTCGCCCTCCATGGCCGCTGAAGCCTCGGGACCGAAGCTGGTGTGCAGCCCTGGGTCCTGGCTGGGGCTGCGGTCTGAGGTGGAGCACGGACGGGTCTAGCTCTGGGTCTGCCAAGCCTGGATTCACGGGATGTAGAGGTTCCTGGGCCACATTCGGATCATAACGAGGGGACAGGGACTGGAGCAGATCTGGGGGTAGTGTCTGCCACCAACCACCTCTGGGCGAGGTTTCGGTTGTCACTGCACGCTTCAGTGTTGGCTCCGGGTTCGTGCATGCTGTGGGCTTTTTCTAGAATGAGTGCCCCTTTTCCCTGTCACCTGAGGACCCCATGTAACCAGGTACCTGCCCTTTGCTCACAGGCCTGTTCCTTTGGGCAGTGGTTCTCCCACTTGGGGACCATTAGAGTCCCCTGTACGGGGTGGAAACAGGCTGTCGGGCTCCGCCCACACCTTCTCATTCAGCAGGTCTTGGCTGGGCCCAGAATTCGCCTTTCTAGAAAGTTCTAGGTGACATTGGAGAACCCCTGCCTTCGGGGAAGCTGACCAGCCTCCAGCTCCAGGCTTGGGTCTGAGCCCAGGATGACCGTAACTGCGGGTCAGGTGGCTCTGCCACCTCGAGGGCCTGGCAGGAATGCAGCTCCAAGGACAGCGACAGCGGCTTCTCAAAGTGCCTCGCTCTTCCGAGAGCGTCTAGAAGGCTCCCTCCGGCCTCCTCTGGATGTAGGGGGGCAGCTGTCAGGCCAGGCCAGTCTTTGCCAGGAAGAGGTGAGCACACGGAGCCAGGGACTGCAGGATGGGCCTATGGCAGAGCAGAGGCTGGTGCGGGTGCCGTTCACGGGAGACCACGCTGCGTCGTTTCATCCCCTCTGAGGAGGTTTCACTCATCGCAGCTGGAAACACCTAATTTACATGGAAACTTCCTCAGATGAAAACATGAAGACAGCGTTTCCTTTCCAACTCCACTAGCAGCAGGAAGAGGAGCTGGAGCTGGGTTCCCTCCTGTGCGGGGCCTGATACTGGCAGCACCATGTCCTCGCCAGGACAGGCCCAGGACCCTGCGACCACTCCTCTTCTCGGCCTGAGTGTGCGGGATAAGGGCCAGGTGCACGTCCCGCAACGCAGAGCGAGGGCCTGGCCTGCAGGGCTGGTCACCACGCAGGTCCTGACTAGCTGCCGGGGCGCAGGCCTGAACAGACTCCGGGTGGTGTGACAGGCTCGCGCTTCCAGTCCCGTCCACGCTCCCCACGATCCTCAGAGGACGGAGCCCGCAGTCCCGCCCAGCAGCCACTGACTCAGGGCCTGCCTTCCCGCCCATGGGAGCAAGAACCAGACCAGCAGAGACCCACACTCGAGGGAGGGCGGCTCGGTCAGGGCCAGCGGCTGCAGGTGCCTGGCAGCTGCTGTGCAGTCACTCGTGGGGCCCTCTCCTACGACCCTCACGGGGGCCTCAGGACCCCTCTCCCCACACATCAGACCTGAGCAGTGGCTGCCGTGTTCCTGCCACAATCCCAGCGCAGATGGCACACGTCACAAATGAACTGTGTGTTTTCTGGGTGGGTCAAACCCCAGACGACAGCTGTACGTACATCAACTAGTGCTGTGCGTTCTCTGGGCACTGAAAAGGCATTTTTATACATCAGGTATGAAATACCCATGTTCCTTCTCTTTCAATGTGGCCTTATTTGAAAAATATATTTAATTTTATCAAACGTTAAGAATATTTCCTGAAATACATTATATGTTTTGTTTTGCAGTTTTAAATGCCTTGACTCGGTCACACTCTATTCTAAAGTGCCCAGACGGCCTGGCCGGCATGGCTTAGTGGTTGAGCGTCAGCCTATGAACCAGGAGATTACACTTGAAAGTTTAACACAATTTTCAATTCCTGATCAGGGCGCATGCCCGGGGTTATGGGCTCAATCCCCACTAGGGTGCATGCAGGAGGCAGCCAATCAATGATTCTCTCTCATCATTGATGTTTCTATATCTCTCTCTCTCTCCCTTCCTCTCTGAAGTCAATAAAAACGTATTTTGAAAAAATAAAAAAATAAAAGTAAAGTGTCCAGAGACATGTCCATGTGCAGACATACTGTAGACCAGCAGCAAGCAATTGTTTTCTTAGGGAAATGGCCAGAAATCTCTTTTTTAAATAGAGGATTTATTGTGACAATAAAGGTTACCTGCCACCACAATCCAAAAAGCCTGGGCCTGCGTGTGGCGTGTCTGCACACATGATGAAGAACAAGGCCTCAGAATAATGACACGTCTGGGAACCCCACTTGCTTTAATTCCCCACTTCCTGCAAATAAGTCCCTAGATCTCGAAATTGGTGCTCTATGTGCAACTGTGCCAACTATCAAATTAATGTTAAAATATGTACACCCTCCCCTCTGATTTATAACACCAGTGACAAACAGCAAAAGGACAGGCATGTCGTAAAGTGTATGGATGGGGTGATGGCATGCACAATGACTCTCATAAAGAATGAAGGGTATTCTTTTGGATTCACGAAGTGCAGCACAGATAGACTGGCTGGTGGCTGCGTGCACAGAATTTTCCATAAACATCCCACAGCGCGCCCTGTTGTACGGCAGCCATACATTAATTAGAGCGTCGGCAGACACTGTGCTGTGTTTCGTGCACACAAGTGAATCTTCATTTTTCACATGCAGGGCCTTACTAATTAAAATCAGCTCTGCAATTAAATGTGGAAAATTGTGTTAAACTTTCAAGCGTGATTAAAAAAATGCAATTATTTTCAGGACATTTTATTTCAATGCAAATGAAATTTCTACCAATGTGAGCCTGGCAAGTGGGAAACACAGGCTTCTGATTTCTCTCTGCCTGTCTTCCTCTCTGTCTCTCCCCCTTTTCGGGTTACAGATGCCCCTCTCAGTTGCATGTTGCAATGCTCCCCTCCCCCCGCCAGTGCCTGGCTCTGTTCCAAGGCTCTCAGTGAGAGCTCTCTGTCAAGCATGAATAATACAGCCCCGGCCGCTGGCAGAATCCCAATGAGGCGTGCCCACATCAGGAAGCAGGCCCTCCGCCTCCGCTCCAGAGCAAGTCCTGTGAAGACAGGCAATTATTCACCCGCGGCGGCCGCCACGGCAATCACGCTGGTGGGTGCGAAGGTACAGGAAATGGAAAAATCTGAATAACGAATATGCACAATAAGCCAGAGAATCCAATACTTTTCTAATCAAAATGGAAGCTACCATTTGGAGCTTTTTATTTTAAACTTTCATGATCAATTGATTTGGCTCTGAATTTCTTTAACTGGGAGGATTTAAAATAATAGCAATGCCCATCACCCAGTTTCCGGGGGCTTATCCAGTGTGCCAGACTCTAAAGCTAAATTTTGGGTCAAATATTTCATCAGGACTCTGTTCTCAACACAGAAACAAGTTAAAAAATCACCATGAAGAGTAAATGTAAGTGAAATCTACTGAATTTCAGAAATAAATCCAGAGGGTCCCAAACAGACGTGAAGAACGAGGCCATGTTGGGGCCTCTCTGTCTGTCCGTCTCTGATTAGAGGCTTGTACAAAAGTCACTGTTCAGAAAGAGGGAAATCCGTTAACTTCACATATTCCAGGATTTGAGTAATTATACAAGGAAGGCTGAAGTGCAAATGCCTCTGCATTGTTTAATAGTAACCTATCATAGATACTAATACATTTTGATTATTCCAGTTTCTAATTTTATTAGGAAAATTAAAAACCTAAGAACAATAAGCTTCTCTGGCCGGTGTGGCTCAGTTATTAAGCGTCGTCCTGTGCACCGAAAGGCTGCTGGTTTGATGCCTGGTCAGGGCACATGCCCAGGTTGTGGGTTTGATCCCTGGTAGGGAGTGTGCAGGAGGCACTGGTCAATGTTTCTCTCTCTCTCCCCCCGTCTCTCTTCTTCTCTCTCAAAATCAATAAAAATAAAATATAAATAAATAAAAGAAAAAAGAAAAGACTGTCCAATAAAAAAGAGCAATAAGCTGTTACTTTGGTGACAAGTTTCATTTCCAGATAGTCCCTTTCTCAGCGTCAGTGTGTTTCCAACACAGACAGTGCCCGCCTTCAACCTGGGAGCAGAACTAGACACTGTGACTCAGGTCCTAGAACTTCAATCTCAGTCCAATGTTCACGAGCAGCCTGGGCAGACACTGACCGTCCACATGGAGCCGGCATCGCAGTACCAGCTCCTATAGACTCTGGATTCAGAGCGAGGTGTGGCTTCTCTTCACCACGCCTCTCTCCTTCCACAGAGTCAGGCTTTGGTTTGGGGCTGTCACCGAAAACGCCAGGCCTCGGGCCCCCCTGGTGACGCCCCTCGGCACAGACTCTGGTGTCTGAGCTCAGCAGCCGCAGCTTCGCGGGGATCCACGTTGACACTGTGCCTGGAGCCTCCTGCCAACACCGTTGTCGGGGGAGAGCAGGCCAGCAACTTCCCAGGTTCCCAGTAGGTGCTCCCAAGCCTCCCCTCACCTTCTGCCTCACCCACCCAGACAACGGCTGTGGGCACGTGGGAACCGGCTTGTTTTTCAGCCACGAGGGTCCTAAGTGCTCGCCTGCTAGTTCCCTGGGGACGGGGGACCCAGGGAGCAGAGCGAAGGGGTCTGGGAAGCTTGCTTCCCGAATGTGAGCCACTAACAACTAAACTCACTGAGAAGGACCGGGAGCTCCTTTGTTTCTGCAGAGGAAGCTCTGTGAGGGGATCGCACCTCTGAGGCACATCGTGGCTGCAGCGCCCCCGGCAGGCCAGATGCAGGAAAAGCCACAGGACCTCAGCAGGGGTGTCAGCACCGCACAGCTGGTGGCTGATGCGGGTGGAGAAGAGGAGGTCAGAGGGGCCTGGCTCCTAGGAGGAGAGTGACTTCCAGCCGAGTGCACACTGCCCGGTTTCTGGGTTTCTGTCATGCACATGTGCGAATGACGGAGGCGCAGTGAGAAATAAGGCAGATGCCTGGGTGAGACACAGTGATGCTCCTGAAGGTAAGTGTCGGGCATGTGGATTCGCTGCATGGGAGGCCTGAGCCTGACTTCCTACTTCAGGGCACGGAAGTGTTGGCTGGGCTCGGGTCCCCGCCGGCCAGGGGCTGGGATTCAAGCACACTCACCTCCCGGCCAGAGGAAGTCTCTGAGGAGCCGTGTGCGCTCGCCTCTGTGTGGGAACCCCTCTCCTTTCTCATTTCTGCCTTGACTGCCAGGGGACTCAGCTACATGCTGTGCTACATGCAAACCCCGGATACAGTCTGGGTTTCCAATAAAACTGTTTCAATTTCCCTCATGCTTTTCCTACTTTCTTTAACTTTTTAAAAAATATATTTTTACTGATTTCAGAGAGGGAGAGAGAGATAGAAACATCAATAATGAGAGAATCATTGATCCCCACACTGGGGATCGAGCCCACAACCCAGCATGTGCCCTGACTGGGAATCATACCGCAACCTCCTGGTTCATGGGTCGATGCTCAACCACTGAGCCACATGGGCTGGGCTCTCTCTCACTTTTAACTGCACAGTTGTATGTGTGTTTATCAACTACCTCAAACTAGCCATGAGCTATTAACACAAATATTCATGATAGATTACCTCTTGTGCAAGGACACCATTTTTTAAGTAAGGCAAGACCATCAAAAAATAAGTATTAGGATCTTAACTCCCCCCCCCCCTTTTTGACCAGGATCTTACACTCTGAAGTCCTTTTTTCAAGTTATGCTCCCTTTCACAGGGATGTCTGGAGGAGGAGGCTCCGCTGCCCTCTATGCCAATTTCTTACAAACCCACAGCCCCACCTGCCTCAACTGAAAACGAGTGAGTGAGCCGTGAATGCCAGTAGCTGCCACGGAAGCCACAGCGCAGTGCCGCAGAGTGACCAACTGTCAAGGACCACACAGTGTGTCCTACAAGCAAGAGTGTGCACAGAGACTGCGACCAATGTTTGATTCCCTTAGAGATTTCCTTACGATAAAAAGAAAGGTCGGGGGTTAAATATATGATGATGGAATGAGAACTGATATTGGGTGGTGAGCACACCATGCAATATACAGATGATGAATTATAGAATTGTACACCTGAAACTTATATAATCTTACTAACCAATACTGACCCAATAAATTCAATAAAGTAAAAAAGAGAAAGAGAACCGACAGACATCATTTTATCACTTGGTATCAAATTTCCTAAAAATTGTTTTGATTTTTGATATTGTTAATTCCACATACCTGCCTCCAATTATTTTTTGCATGTTCAAGTAAATAAAAACTTCAACATACTAAAATAACACCTTTTCCTGGGCTATGAACTAATGTGATAAATGAATAAAATAAAATTGTAGCCCTAACGGAAATACATTCATTCAAAAACTTATCCTGGAAAGACCAGAGTGTGGGTGATCTTGTGAGAACCCAGGAGGCTGCCTCTGGACCATCTGGAGCGGCCGCTGCCCCCATCGCAGCAGAGACAGGACAGCAGAGGTCAAGGCCACGCCTGTGGGGGCAGGTGTTCACGTGCCTCGTGCCTGTGGAAGGACCTTCCACAGAAGGAAGTCTTTTACAGCAGAACTCCCACAATGGGAATGGGCAGCGGTCCAAGGATACTGATGCGTAGGTGCATCTTACCTAAGAAGGGGCACCTTTCCAGGTTAAGAAACCAAATGTCATCCCTCAGCTACACGTTCTGGTAATACGTAGACATCAAAAAATAAGGAGAAAGCCTCACTGGACACCTCAAGGAGGTTCCCCAGAGGGAAACGCATCCGGTGGCTAAGTTCTGAGAGGTGATGAGTCTCACACGACAAGGTCTGTACCTCCCTCAGGTTACCGCTGGGGAAGGTGCCCATGACGTTAAATAAGTGGTGGGGTTGGGGGGGGGGGGACTGCACCTGTGTCTGCGCTGGGAGCCGCTCTCCACTCTCCCCCACCTTACATCCCTAATGAACTACTCCCATTAAAAAAGTAGGAATTCTAACAATGACAAACAAAACGGCTCATGGTAAAAATTATAACATTAAGGAAAGTCAGGTAAAAACTTTGTTGAAACATCTCCGATTTGGATGTTTCTGTGAACCCTCCCTGCAATTCCATCTGCCTTGTTCATGCTTGACTGGGTGCTCTGCGCCACGTCAGCATCCGTCTCGAGCCAGAGCCACCCTCAGATCATGCCCAGCCCAGGCTAGGCCTCCTGCAGGGAGGAGTCTCAGAGGCAGGTGGGCTGCCTGGGACACATGGCAGCTGACGGGGCACCTCGGTAGGGACGTGAGTGTCTGAAACAATTCTTAGGAAACGTCATAATTTTTCCTGTAAAACTGTGATTATGAAATATCTAGCTGACACTTAATTAAAACTTTTTGTTATTTAATCATTTTTTAATAGTATGATAAAGTTTAACTAGTGACTAATCAAGAGATGACGAGGGGAAAATGAGATTTCACTCATGGCTTGCTAACCTGTTTCCCAGTGAAAATACCAGGTGGTTTTCCTAAGACTTTTAGATTAGATTTATATAAACACTCCTGCACACATAGCACAAATTCTTTAACTATTTAAATCACATAGTTCAATCATTTACTCTTTCGTACAGTAATAACACTAATATAATAAATCAACTTTAATATTTTAAATCACAAAATTTCCTTAAAAAGAGACCTTGCTATTCCTTTGGTGCATATATAACGGAAGTCTGACAATCCACCACGGATGCTCGTTAAAAACTCCGGCCTCCTTAAAAGCTATATGGGAACCTGGGGAGTCACTTTCCCCGATTTTACTAGAGGACATTCAAAATAATTGCTTGATTTCACCCATAAGTTCGTGTTCAGCTGGAAGGACATGAATGTGGAAGTGAGGGAGGCCGCCCTGCTGCTGAGGGCACACCTGCTTCGGCATCTGGGCTGTGGCCCATGCCCTGGTCTCCAATGGTCTGTCAGGTGGGGTGACCTGGGTCCAGCAGCCCAACGTGAAAATCAACTAAAAGTGTGCTACAGACTGTGCACACTTCACTCATCACAACGGAAACCCCACGGAAGGGGGAGGGGGCTGCTCAGTGTCCCAGAGGAGACCGCCCTCCCCCGACCACCCACGCCTCAGGTGTGCGGACAGGCTCCGCTGTGATGCGTCCGTAGCAACCATGACTTAGCCACCTTGAGATGCTCCCACACCCTCCTCTCTGACACGCCTGAGTCCCAGGATTTATGAGGACAACATGGTCCTTTAAAGCCCCGACTCCGGGGGCAACCAGCCCTGTTTCCCTCCCGGCACCGCCCCTCAGCTGCCGGCACTGGGGGCTCTTGTCCTGGGACAAACTGTTCCATTAGGGAAGCCACGCTCTGCAGGGAGCCCTGAAGGCCACACTCTGACTTAGCGTCTGTGATTTATGCCCTGCAGCTCCGGCAGGAGACACGGGGGAGGAGAAGCCTCTCAATGTCACGGGGAGGGTGTCAGCGCCGTCCCCATGCGCATGGCCAAGGGCCTTCAGACTGGCCTTCGTTTATGTCGTCGTACGCATGATCATAAATTTGCCCCTGAAATAGGAAGAATGGCTCACGTGTTGAGAACTTGTACAAGAGACCAATGACCGGGCTCCTGTCCGAGGGAAAGCACAGCGTCACTGCTCTCCAAGAACAGCTGCCCACCGCTGTCACAGTGGTCGGCCCCCAAGTCACCCGAGACGTACAACGTGAACGAACGCGGGCATTACCTTCTGTGTCTTGCATATTTGCCACTAACATGGCCGCTGCCATCACAGCCGGGCGTGGGACAGCTGCAACGGGAAAGAATGAATTACACGGGGCCACATGCCGCAGGCGGTTAGACCGAGAGCGTCAGTGACAGGACAGAGAAGGAGGGCCACACAGACGGACAGGGAAGTGCAAACCTGGGGGGCGGTTAGGGTGCTTTTCATTAGTGAGTCTCGGGGAGGCAACCGCATCGGGGCAGCGGCTGTGAGGAGACCCAGGCACTTGGACGTCCAGTCTGGCATGAAACGCCTGGACTTCCCACACTGCGAATGGGGACACATGTACCCACAGAGCACTGACCTGAACAGCTCCTGGATGGCTGGCTCCACGGGAACTGCAGAGAGAGGGAAACAGATAACAAGGCGTCATCTACCACAGCACCCTCTTCCACAGAACATTCCCGAGGGGGGGCAGGCAGCGGTCAGAATGCATCAGGCAACAGCTTCCGCAGCATGAAGGTGACCCCGAGGGGCCTCCAGGGAGTCGGGGGGCGTGGACGTACCTCGAACCCCTTTGGACCGTGTGCGATGACGCTTCTCGTCGGCGTCCACCTCCATCTGGGGATAGAGTAGCAGGTGGTCAGTGTCCTTCTCCCACACGCCGAGGCCAGCAGGCATTGTAGGGACAGTGTTTGAACCTGTGCCCCTCTGTGCAGGGAGCCTCTCCAGGGGGAAAGCATCAGGCAATCCAAAGGCGTAGGAAGTAACGGGCCCGACCTTGACCTTGCAGGGATGCTCAATCGGGAGGCCCTGCCTCTGTGAGGAGCCTCGAGTGCAGCCTGCATCCTCGCTTGTAAACGACTGAGTAGGACACATCTGGGTTGATTCTGAGTTGAACTTTGTACCAAGAACGTTCACTGGAGGTGTAGTCTGTCCAGGAATGGGTGTCACAGGACAACGACGTGCCTGGGTGACGCACTGCCCCCTAGCTCCTGGGTGCTGCTGCTACCCACACTGATCTGAACCGTCAGGAGGCTCCTCAGGGACACAGGCCTTTGCTCGTAGTGACCCACACGTCTCACTGTGGGGATGAGGACGTGTTCTCGGGCACTGCCTTGCAGGACCCTCCCAGCAGCTCTGTAAGGAAGGGCCTGCATGGCCTCTCCTGGAGATCTGACTCGCCCACGAGCATCCGATGGGAGTTCGTGCAGGGCCTGTCTCCGCATGCCGTCTCTAAGACCAGGAGCACACTGCGGGATGGATCACCCGATATTTCCGCAGCGTGTGAATAACTATACACGCAAACTGCCCATGGAGGGGGACTCCAGTGCACCTGGCGGGCTGCCAGGAGAGCAGCAAAGAGGAGACGCAGGTCCTCTGACCACAGGAGCAGAGCTGCTCAGCCCCACCTGGGACCATCCTGCCCTGCCTGGGGCCAGAGCTGCCACAAGATGCCACCTTCTCCACGGGTGCGAGTAAGGCTTTGGGAAATAAAGAATGCGCGTAAGAAACAACAGAAGCTTTCAATGGGCTTAATGTCCTTTCCTGGGAGATGGACGTGTTCAGATACAAGACTGAGATTCGATATAATAAGCATTTCGGAAGAGGAGGAGCCAGGGTGAAGCGTGGAAGGAAGGAAGGAAGGAAGACAGGCCACACCTGAGCCTACGTATCACCCTGGACAGAGCTTGGATGATGAGAGAGTGAGTGAGGCCAGTGGCTGGGACCACGGCAGGTTAAGGAGGTGGCAGGAGGCAGAGGAGTGCCGAGAAGAGGGGTGGAGGGAGCAGAGAGGGCAGGGCGAAGGCTGGGGCCAGCGGGAGGGGCACAGTCGACCCAGCAGCTACACAGCTGCTGCCGCCCACTGAGCAGGTGGTGGGGCGGGAACACCTCACAAGCACATTGTAGACAGAAGTTCACGCGGTGCAGAGCACAGAGGGGAGCAGAACCGGGAGGGGTGACAGTCACCGGGCTGGTCCAACGCCTGGAGTGCCGGGCTGTCCGGGGAGAGCGAGGCCAGGAAGAAGGATGTGAGCGGAGGAAACGAGAATGCGCACGAGGCAGTGCCTGTGGTCTCCCCTGTCCTTGGTCACTGGGCCCACACGGGGTCTGGAGCCGTGGACGCAGGCGCATGTGGCCCCGCAGGATGTCAACAGCACCTCGGGCAGCTTCCACGCTCTAACCTGCTGGTCTACACACAGAACTCCCAAGCCTGGTGCCATGCCAGCAAAGCCTAACGCATTGTGCAGGGGCACAGCGTGGGGTGCGGAGCGTGGAGGGCCGCCGTGTCCGGGGGAGTGGGCAGAGGCTTCCTGGTGGAGCTGAGACCTGAGCGGGTTTAAAAGCTTCATTGCAAGTTTCAGGTTTTGAAAGTGTCTGGGGATCGTGGGGGCTGGGGGTGTCCCAGGCAGAGCGACACATGTGCAGAGACCTTGAGGGGTTATGCTAGGCAGCGGTCGGCCAACTCATTAGCCAACAGAGCCAAGTATCAACAGGACAACGATTGAAATTTCTTTTGAGAGCCACATTTTTTAAACTTAAACTATATAGGTAGGGACATTGTTATTAACTTAGTTAGGGTGCTCCTAAGGCTTAGGAAGAGCCACACTCAAGGGGCCAAAGAGCCGCATGTGGCTCGCGAGCCGCAGTTTGCCGACCACGGTGCTAGAGGTTCCCTTCTTCCACAGGGCTCAGGCTGCTCACACCTCTAGGAGGGACACAGGCCGTCTGTCAAGCGGTCCCCTGGCTCACACACCGGCGTGTGCCGCCCCGGCCGTGGCTCAGGAGAGAACCCTCCCCCACCAAAGGCAGTGAGGCTGCCCTTCTCGCTGGACATTACAGTCAACGCTGGCCTCCTTAGCTAAGAGCTCATATGGCTAAGAACTGTTTTATTTTTCACTTTAAATTTGTGCCCGTTGCTTTTTTATGTCTAGGGGACAACCTAGTTTTTCCCAGATGGACAGCGGATTCTGCCATTAGTCACTCGTTAGAGAAATGATACTCCCCACCAGTCCAAAGGGCCCCTCTTGCTCATGTCAGTTCCCACCACCGTGGGGCCCACTTGGGGCTGCTCTGTGCTGTCCCCCGTTTACGCCATCGCTCAGCCTGCTGAGTGTCAGGCTCTGGGAAACCAGCCTCCTTACTGCAAGGACGTCATGAGGTGACTTGGAACAACGTCTAGCCAGCACCAGCACCAGCACCGACACCGGCACCGGCACCGGCACCAGCACCAGCACCAGCACCGGCACCAGCACCAGCACCAGCACCAGCAGACCAGGAAGTGATGGTTCTCTTTCTCCCCAGCTCAGGAAACCATGAAAGGAAGGATGGAAGCTGATTTAAATGTTGCTTCTACACAGTTGTTTCAGAACTGCCAGAGGGTCAGATGGTGCCGAAAGCAAACACTTCAGTCAACATTGTGGGGAGGGTGTTCATCCCCAGTGTGTACACCTGAGTGTTAGGTCAGAGGCCATTTAACACCTATGGGCAGCCCCACATGTTTCATTTCTTCAGGGATCACTCCTCCTCCATCCCTGCCTGCCCCTCCATCCCTGCCTGCCCCTCCATCCCTGCCTCCTCTCCTTCATCCCTGCCTGCCCTCTTCATCCCTGCCTCCTCCATCCCTGCCTCCTCCATCCCCGCCTCCTCTCCTCTGTCCCTGCCTGCCCTCTCCATGCCCGCCTGCCATTTTGAAAGAAGGCCTATCTCCCATTGGTGACGGTTAGAAGCACCAGGTGACCTGTCAATGGCTCTGAGGCCAGAGCTGCAGGACCTGCGTCTGTGAGGTCAGGATGGCCCAGCAGCCTTGGTCTCACCGATCAGCTCGCATCTTTTCTGAGACTAGAGAACGTTAACCCGACTATCATGGTTTGGTCTCTGAGTCTCTCCAGCAATTTACATTTAGAAAAACCACCTTAAAGCGCTACTTACGCATTCACTCCTTCAAGTCCAGGGTTTATTTTTATAAGGACAGGTTTTCATGGGAATTTTACATGATTTTATACTTAAAGAAAACTCTTGAATTTAAAACATTTACTTTTGAACCAATATAAGCTACCAGAATAACCTGAAGAGAGGGCAAGGGAGTTACTTTGTAAAATGTAAACTTTGCATGTGGAATCAGGATTTATTTCATGACTTTCATTTTCCCTCTTTCTCCCCAATAAAACACGCACCTTCTTGTCCAGCCAGTGTGGCTCCGTGGTTGAGAGCTGGCCTAAGAACCAGGAGGTCACGGTTTGATTCCCGGTCAGGGCACATGCCCAGGTTGCGGGCTCGATCCCTAGTAGGGGGCGTGCAGGGGGCAGCCCATCAGTGATTCTCTCTCATCACTGATGTTTCTATCTCTATCCCTCTCTTCCTCTCTGAAATCAATTAAAACATATTTTTTTAAAATGTGCACTTCCTCAGGTTGAGCCTGTCAGAAGCTCACCCATTCGGGGAGGCTCCTTTAAGACCGGAGGCTGTGCTCTGACCTGGCTCCGGCCACAGCACTGACCAGGGAGGAGCTGTCCGTGGGCTCCTAGGACAGCAGGAGCCGTCTGGCTTGCGTCCTGCACACTGTGAACTGCTCTCCTTCCGGCAGGAACAGGGCAGGGGCACCGTGGGGTCACGTCCCAGGACCTCTGGGACCTGTCAGAGCCTGAGCCCCGCCCACCCCCCTCCCCCTCCTGCAGCCAGTCCTTCATTATTCAGGAAGCAATAGCATCTGTCCATTAGCCAGGCCTGCCGTTCCCCTCTGAGGCTCAGCCTGTGGTCCCTCACTGCTCATAGCAGCCTGAGCAGCAGACTGCAGAGGCAGAGCTGACACCCTTTGCCCAGTGGGGCCTGGAGGGAGTGTGGGGAGCGAGGAACAGAGGAACCCGAGCCGCTCCTGGCGAAATGCAGTGTGTAGACCACGCGGCACACAGCTTCCTGTGCCTCCATTCCCGTGGACCACCATCTCCTAGGTGACCGGGACCCCGCCTCCTCTCAGGACAGGAGAATCGGCCTGTAAGGTCAGAAAGACTTAGGAATTCTACACAAGTCGTCCTTGAAAAGTGCTTAGAAAAACTACTGTAACCAAATTCTTTTCCAAAATATGACAATTTTCCATTTCAGTGAAATGAATGCAGCGCAAACATGTTAGAAGGTAGGGTTCTGTCCCTACTTATGTGAGAGGAAGGATGGCATTATTATTAAGGGAGTGAAGTTAGAAAAGGTTAGTAGGTGTGCAGTTCATGGCTTCGTGGCTTATAATGTCCAAGTTCAGTTATCCAACCTCATAGGATGAAAATAGGGAAAAGCAGGCAAATCAAACAGGAACAAAGCCGTGGTGTGTCTGCCCCGATGTTTCCTTCTCACTGAGGTGGCAGCAGTGACACACCCTCAGGGACAGAGACCCAGCCCAGCCCAGCCCAGCCGGTGCTGCTTGGTGAGGAGGAGGTCGGTGCCCAGAGAGGAAGAGCAACTGAACTGGGAAAACAGAAATTCTGGGCGAGAAAAGACAAGGGAGACCAGCGATGCGCGGCTCCGCCCTGAGACTGGGGCGGGTGGCGCTCGCCTGGTCCTGGTCCGAGCCCCACGCGGAGCGATGGCCACACGGCCCTCCCACAGCGGCTCCTCTCCCCTCTCGCTGGGCTGGCTCACGCTGTGCCTCTCACCTGGCCCTCCTCCCCGTGACCTCTGCCGACCTACAGGGACTGTCACCTCTCTCCTCCAACAGCGTCTGCACCCCCTTCTCTTGGGCACTCCGCACCCGCTGGATGTCACTTCTAAATCTGTTCAGAGGCCACGGTGGCCCCCACATCTATCGCTCCCACCCAGCAAGGTCCCCGAAGCCCTGCCCACTCCCCGCCGCCGGCTCCTCAGTTCTGCCCCAGGTGCCCGCACACTCAGGACGCTCGTTGCTCCACAGGCGGTGCCGGCCAGCGTCCGACACTGCGAGTCCCGTTTCTAGCTGCTTCCTGAGGAGGCCTCTCCCTTCCCGTTCATGTAGACACGCGTGGCATTTCCTCCCGCAGGCCCTCAGCGCCTCATGCCGCCCCGCCTCACTGCTGTTACCGCTCTGCCTCCAGGCCCGCAGCCTGGTGTACATCCGCTCCCACGTGTGTGCCTGTGTCATGGGCAGAGCTCTCCCTCCTCTGCTGTCGCCTGTGAGGAGAGTCTGCCCCCTCCCGCACCGGCCCCGCGTGTCTCAGCAATCACCCTTTCAGTCCGAAACCTCAAAGTCTTGTCTTCGTTCCTCTATCCAATCGCCTATCACATTCTGGGTCTTGCAGTTGTCTTTCTTGTTGCCAGTTCTTTCCATCTCTCTGGACACCACCGAGCTCACACCTGACCCGTCAGGACTGAGTCCCTGTGATGGTCTCTGGGTGCATGTCCCTCACTGTTTTGCTTCCTTGTCTAGCACCACATTTACAGCTGTGATCTTATCTGCCCGTTTCCATCATGGAGAATCCAGAAGGGGTCCCTGCTGACCAGCAACAGTGTCTGCCTTTCCTTCCACAAGTCCCAGAGGGACAGCAGCCGCGTGCGCGCGCGTGTGTGTGTGTGTGTGTGTGTGCGCACAGGGACAGCAGCCGTGTGTGTGTGTGTCTGTGTGTGTGTGTGTCTGTGCGCACAGGGACACAGGGACAGCAGCTGTGTGTGTGTGTGTGTGTGTGTGCGCGCACACAGGGACAGTAGCCTTGTGTGTGTGTGTGTGTGTTTGTGTGTGTGTATGGGGGGTGCACACAGGGACACTGCAGCTGTGCAGGGGCAGAGGGCAGTCACAACCACCTCTCTCCGGCAGCCCATCTCCTGGTCCCGGGGGGCAGCGCCCTCTGTGCCTAGATCGTGGCAGACAGGAGCCGCTCCCCCTGTGGATGCTCACTGTCTACAGAAGCAGCCCCACCACACACCCACGCTTCCTAAGTTGCTGCTTTTCATGTGCCCAAACCACAGCTACCTCTCCAGGTAAGTGCCTGTGTTAAGCTCCTTTTCTGAATGGATATGTACCATTCCCCAGAACGCATACACTGTAACTTATTGAACCATTCCTGTAAATTCCCCTACTAATGGATTTTAGGTTATTTTATTTCATATATTTGCTTTATTCCACTATACAAAGGTGCAATAAATATCACACACATTACACATATTTCCATATTACGTTTTTAAAACGACACTGTCACTACTGTTAGACGTGTGAAAATGCTTGCATTCTTAGTAACGCACGATTCTGCCCATTTGCCAAGTGCCCATCACCAATAGGTCCCACAAGTGCTTACCTCTGCGAGGGGGACCTCCCCCGCCCACCCCGGTCACTGCTTCATTGCTCTGCCTGAGCATGAGGTGGGTTAAACGTATTTTCTTTTTGGCCTCTTGCATTTCCTCTGCTGTGAAGTTATTATTTCCACCTTTTGCTTATTTCTTTTTAAAAAGTCCACATTAATTTGAAATAGCTCTTTGTATATTAAGGTATTAATCTAACCCCCTTGCCCATCTTATCTGTTGCAAATATTTTCTGCTAGTCTTTTTTTTTTTTTACTTTGCTGTGGTAATTTTCTCCGTATATAACTAAACAATGTAGGTCAGCCAGCAAGCAGTCATGACCCCTGCAGGTGCATCCCTGGGCTGGCCCCGTTCTGTCCACCCAGAGCTGTGTGCTCCCAACCAGCCCACAGCGAGGCGCCTTCTCTAACTGGCAGCTGCCTCTGCCTGACCTGCCCACCCCTCAGGGGGACATGAACAATAAAGAGACCACATGAGCGCGAGGAGAGAATTGCCCTGAACAAGCGGCACCTGCTGCTCTCCGACCCTGGGCAGGCAGGTCCCCGAGACACTTCTGAGACCGCCTGGTCTGTGTTAGCATTTCCACCCTAACTTCCCCCTCACTGAGATTTTGATGAAGTGTTAGTAAGAAAATAAAATCCAAAGATTCAAATATGTTTTGACATAGAAAACTATTAATAGAACTGGACATTTATATCAATATTTAAATTATCCTTGTGATTGTCTAGTTCATTTTTTAAATTCAGTGTTTTAAAATGTTTTACTTATTTTTTAAGGGGCAGACAATACTATAAGAATAAAGAAAAACGATAGAAGCTTATGCCTGCAAGTGATAACATGTATAATCTGTGAGCTCCGTTTATGGCCACTGGAGATAAAATACAATATCCACAGAGGAAGGGCTACCGAAGGGTCGGAAGAGACCCTGAAGGACCAGCGTGGACCAGACGGCAGAGAGGAGCGAGTGCCCGAATGCGGCGGCAGGGGAGGAAGGAGCATGAGGTGGGACGACAGGGTTCTGAAGGGGACACCGGGTGCAACATGGCCGCCCTGGGAAGTGGTCAAGCCTACAGGTGACACTGTCTAGCTGGGGTCCACCCACCAGGTGGTGGGATGTGAGACTGAATGACGCTCAAACCCCTCCTGCCCCCCTTTGTCTGAATTTGGGTCATGAATGAGATCAAAGGGGAATTTTTGGAGAAGTTTCAGGAGGAAGGTAGGATGACAGACACACCTCCACAGACTCTGCAGTGGACGGGCCCGAAGGGCAGAGACAGGTAAGAGCTTGCGGGGGGAAGAAAGAAAGCCGCTCTCTCTTCTTTTACATGCAGGACAGGTGGTTGCCCGTCACAGAGGGAGAGGGGGCAGCGGTCAAAGAGAAGGGCAGGGAAGGCCCTCATGGTGGCAGCCGAGGAGGAGGAAAGGTAGAGGCACTGAGATAAGGGGGAAGAAGGCGGGAAGGGGAGGATGCAGAGGTCAGGGGGCGGCAGCTGTGGCTCCGTAAGGAAGCAGCCTGACAGGTGGTCCAGACCAGATGTCGACCTGTGAGCACCGGGCAGGCCTCACATGCGCACAGGGCACACAGGCTCGCTGTGCAGACGGGCGGTGCCGCCGAGGTGGGGCCTGCACCCCCCGGTGAAGCACCTGCTTTACCTTGCAGGAAGTCTTCTCTCCTAGGAATGGAGGCAGCGTGACTGTGGGCAGGACACAGGCCCAGGGGCAGGGTTCTCTCTAAGCTCTAATCCTGGTCCTCGCCAGCTGTGACTATGGCGAAGTCACTTAATTTCTCTGTGCCTTGATTTCTCCATCTGCAAAACATGAACAACAATGCACAGCACCAATGATTGCACCAGCTCATTAGGAACAAGTGTAAATAGAGAGCATGCCCTTTGCAGTGGTCAGCAGGGACCCTCAGCTTCCTCCAGGATCAAATGCCTTCTCTCCTACCCATGGACAGAGGTTCCCCTGGAGAATTCTTCTCCTGGACTTGGAGCCTACTCTTTCGGCTCTGAGAAAGGGTCTCCCAGGCCTTGCTCAGTTGGTCCTGTCTGGGACCAGCCCTGTCTGGGAAGGCTTGCTCCTGCCAGCTAAGTCAGTCTGAGAGACGTTCTGCTCTACCTGAGAACATTCTAGAACTCCTGGTTCTGGGGCCCAGTGGCCCTCCAGGCATTCCTTCCTAGGTTTGGGATGGCAGCAGCCTACACACAGCATGGCAGCACAGATCCCGCCTAGAATGCGCACGTCATCCTACGTAGTCTGTGATCTGTCTGGGGACTGCAGGGGATGGAGCACTGGGCTGGTCTCCATATAGTTGGTAGAGCTGGAAGTTAAAGTTTAAGAACATTCTTTTCTTATCCACTGTCATTTGTCCATCAACAAAACTTCCTGCTAATTTTATGAATGAAGAACTGACAATAACAGAGGCTGTAAGATTTGCTCAAAGCTACCCAGGTAGTCAGAGGGAGCGCCATGATTGAAATCTTGCTCTCTTACTGGCAAATCTAGGACTCCTCCCACTGTCGAAAGTCCCCTGAAAACACACCCCAGGAAGAACCTAACGGGTGAGACCAAGGCGAGGATTTGAGTCCCGTGGTCCTGGATGGCCTGTGGGTGGGGCGCTGAGTCCTTGCAGCTAACACCTGGGTGGGCTCATTCCCTCAGTGCTTCCTGCTCCTGTGGCTTATGGGACGAAACCTCTCCAGGCTGTTCTAAACCACAGCCTCGTCAAGAGCACAGGTCAAGTGCACCAAGTCTGGCGATGCTCAGAGATGACGCAGAGGAACTCACAGTGACACTGCACTTAACCAGCAGCATAACACGAGAACAGGACAGCAACGTTCCTTGTAACTTCTCATTCGAACAACAGGCAACGAGATAGTTGAGTGAAGAGACAGAGGCATCAGGATCCTCTTCCTCAGAATCCAGCAGCCCTCCCCGCTCCTGGGAAGCAGGTCTTGTCTGCTTCTCTGGCCCCCAGGAACGGAGCATAACTGGGGGTTATTATTCCGTGACAGGATGTGTAACTAATAAGACCATCAAATGTCTTGATAGACATTCAGGTCGCTTCCTGTGTTTTCTGAACGAATTCTGCCCTGTGCACATTCCTGCTGTATGTCCTCCTCCAGCACAGGCCCCAGGCTTCTCAGCCTTTAAACCTGAACAGAACCGGACAAGCTGCCTCTCGGCGTGAGCTGGTGCCTCCGCCTGGTGGCAGGTGCACGCCGGACAGTCCCCAAGTCTGACCCACTACTGCCCTTGCTACCATTTCTCTCTCCTCTTCTGGGAGCCACTGACTGTGCCCGTCCGTTGCCTTTGACACATGTTGGTATTTAACCTGGATATTTATTCTTTTCATGTTAAACCTCCTTGGTCCACCTCTGGCCTCGTTAGACTCTGACGCGTGCTGTGTGCCTCCTGTCTGCTCTCCTGTCCGCAGACGAGAGGACTGTCCTCGAAAGGGACAGGACTCCTCCCTCCATCACAAAAGGGCTCTCCGCAGCGTGACAGACGTCTCCCTCGGGACTAGGATCCACTGTTCAGGGGCCAGATGAGCACCTGCCTGGGACTGGACTAGCTCTGTGACCAGCACAGTCAAGTGACGATGGACAAAGGAGTGAGCACCTGCCAGGAACTGGCCAGCGGGGCTCTGGCAGCACGGGGGGGGGGGGCAGCACAAGGGGGCAGCACAGGTGCTGCCTGAACGGTGGGCGGAAAGCTTGGGAGAAAATGGTAGGATTCACTCCAGAAAATCACTTTTCAAAAGGGTGGGGCCTGCGTCCCCACCCATGTCCAAACAAAATGGCCTATTGGCATGAAAATCCAAAACTCCCCAGTGCCCCCCCCCCCGGGGGAGGGAATTTTGGGGCGCAGGCATCACAGGTTGCCGAAGCCCAATAAGGGATTAGCGGTGCCATGTGCGTGCGGCGAGGGGTCTCAAAGGGTTCCAAGTCCGAGTCGGGGCGAAAGTGATACAATTCCTGTTCCCACCGGCTCCTGTGCCTGGTCCTGTTTGTTCTCCTGGAAACCAGGAGGGTCTTCTCCCCACAGAGTGAGGAGCACCTGCCCATGGGGAGCCCGCCCGCCTCCGGTTTCAGCTCAGCGTGGGGGTATCTTCTCATGTACGTCTAATGCCCTGTATTTTACAGGATAGTTTTTCTTTGTCAGATTCAGAATTCCACACTATTAATTTTAAAGTCTTTAAATAAAACACACAAATCCAACCAGGTAACAGGGGCAGGACAAGCACGGAGAGACACTGCCTCTTGCCCATCTATCAGACCTTCTCCGGGGTTGGAGTGCCGGACGATGCTGACGCGTGAGGTCAAATCCGTCCTTATTTATCCATCAAAAAATACCATTTTTCGGCCTGCAAGCTGACACGGTCCAATTGGTCAAATGCGATAGAAGATGGACCTTCCACGCGTGCGTGACCAACAGTGCCACCACCGCTGAGAAGGGACCATGTCCTCACAGGCAGGCTGTTCCCCACTCTGGGAGCCACCAGCCCCACGACCAGTGCGAGGAGGCCCTGCACTGGGACAGCAGCGCCGCCACCATGTCTGTAAACGCCGTGTTTCCCAAACCTCATTACGGTACAACTGGGTGTCTCATAAACTCTTACGTTGAAGTCCTAACCCCAGGACCCTGAATGTGACCGAAATCAGGTCACTGCCCATAAATAAGTTAAGATGTGGTCATACAGATGAGGGTGGGCTTTTATAAAAGGGGGTTTCGGACAGAGACACACAGCAGGGAGAGCACGCTGCGACCAGCGAGGAAGAGTGCGGATGCTGCTACGGGCCAGGCTGCCACTGACTCGGGACGCCAGACGCCCGAGCGTGGGAGCAGATGCTCCCTCCCACTCAGGAGGAACCTGCCGGGGGCACCCTGGGCTCTGACATGGACTTCACCCTCCAGGCTGTGAGACAATGAACCTCCGCTGTCCGCAGTCTGAGCAAGGGCACCACCGCTGGGTCCCTCACCCCTCGGAGGCCCTGCCTGTCAGTCTGGGGGTGAGGGTCTCTACTGGGGCTCTGGGGAAGGAGCGTCCGGGCACCACCTGTGACCCTCCTCGCTCCATTCCTGGCTCTTACTTCAAAGCCACTGACAACAACCTCCATTGGGGGTTTTCATTTGGATGGAGTTGAAGGTCAAGGGTCATAGCCACGGCCTAGCCTGAGGCCTGGCTCTGTCTCTGGCCAGCCCTGCAGGCTGAGGGCGTCTTAGGCCCATTTCCAATTGCCCGTTTCCATTCAGATGGCACGCTGCCAACGCTCCAGCTGTCTCTGGAGAAAACGGGGTGACACATGAGTAGTAAACCTTTCCCACATTCTCTTGTGTCCCAGGCTGAGCCTTCCCATGACCTGAGGAGAAGGAGGGTGGCTAGAGCTGGAATCCGAAACTAAGACACATCCGCCAGTAGTCACGCGTTTTGACGGCTGTAAGGAGTCCTTGAGTGTCAGAACGAAGGATGGAGAAAGCAGGAATGGAGCTAAACCATGGTCATAGGTTAGAAGGAAAACAGGAAGTGAGCTGGGCAGTTTTAACCTGTGGGAGGGAGGGGTGCAGCTCACTGGCTGGGAGAAGGGAGGGACCCTGACGGAGAGCGGAGGCAGGAGGCATTCCCACGGCTGGGTTGGGCACCTGTGGAGGCTCCAAGCCCTGGACAGCAGCCGCCTGTCTCCCTGCACAGCCTTCGATCTGAGGAGGCTGTTGGTGGGCCTCTTACTGTGGGCAGGGGCAGGTCACCAAGGGCTGCCTAGACGTGGCCTGTGCACCGTCCATCCTGGGAGACCTCTGTACTGAGCTCCACCCACAATCTGTGTGGACCTTCCCATCCTGCAGCAGTTCTGCCTGGGTGAGCCTCTCCTACAGGTGGGACTGCTCCCTGTGCACACACCCGGGGGACCAGCCTCTCCTACAGGTGGGACTGCTCCCTGTGCACACACCCGGGGGACCAGCCTCTCCTACAGGTGGGACTGCTCCCTGTGCACACACCCGGGGGACCAGCCTCTCCTACAGGTGGGACTGCTCCCTGTGCACACACCCGGGGGACCAGCCTCTCCCACAGGTGGGACTGCTCCCCGCTCAGAGCACCATCCTGGGCAGTCGGCTCTGACCCAGAGGAACCTGAAAGGCTGCGCCCCCTCAGGCTGTCAACACAAGCTTCCAATCTGACCCAGAGCCACCTACCTCAGGCTGTCAACACAAGCTTCCAATCAGCCTGGAGCGAGGGCATTCCTTCCAGGGGAGCCCTTCCTTCAAAGAGAGGCATGGGCAGGGACAGGGTTAACGTGATGCGCTGCCAAAGGTCCCTTTGAAACTAATTTTAAAGTCTCTCAATTAAAACAGAAATTCGGGGCAAAATTTTCCTGGCTGGCTTGCTTTCCTTACATGTGAAAAGTGTGGACTCTTCTGAGAAGGTACTTTACATTGATTCAAAATACTCCCTCTCAACAAATGCCAGTTTCCGTAATTCTGAATTTTTTCATCTTGACTATAATAAAAAAATCAGTATACTGTATCTACCTTCTACCACTGCTCCTACTGAAATTACTTCCCCAAAGGTGCCCAAACCCCAAACCCAGGCGTGCTTTCTCCCTGCGGCCCCTGATGCATCCAGTCTCTCACTGCTCCTGAGTCCCTTCTCCTGTGGGGGTGCAATTCACCTCCTCATTTTCAAGCTGCTCTCCCTACCCCCAAATTTAGATGCTCCCAGAATTCTGTTCCCGAGTCTCCGCTTTCATTCTTGGTGACTCTGTTCACTGCATGAACTTAACCTTTACCTCTAATTAAACAACTCATCCAGCTTTGCCTCCAAGCTTGATTTTTCATCAAATCTTTTCCCAGTTTCTGGCATCTGCCTCGTCTCCCTGCCCAGACACCAGGGATGCCTCATGGTTGCTTCCCTCCTGCCACCAGCCAACTCCGACTCCCACTTCCACCAGGGCCACCAACCCTCCGCCACCTTTCCTCCAGCAGGAAGTCGCCCTGACCCTGCTCTTCCCTCTTCCCGCGTGCAGCCAGGTGCCGGTTACAGACTTTCTGTCTCAGCTCTGCAGTGACTCACATGCTCCTCACACCTTCCTCCTGGCCCCACTGGAGCTGCCGGAGTCTGGGCAGCCCGTCTCAGCGCCCGCTCCCCGATCAGATGTGGCCGGACTTGTGTCTGCGTCTCCACTAGAGTCTAAGCCATCCTGTGCCCCCTGATGTTTTTCACTGCAGGATTTTTTTCTTTATTTGTAAACCTTATACAGAAACCCAACGTATAAGATGGAGGAAGCTCAGACACTCCGGATGAAGCGGGTGAGGGGTGGAACCCTGGCAACTTGGTTTTCACTCATTCCCCTCGGCCACTGCACTTCTGGAAACCCCGGCTCCACAGGGCTCCGCATCCTGGGGGCGACCTCCCTCCCTGCCTGGGGGGCCCTGTTCCGCCTGCAGGGTCACCAGCTCAGCCAGCGCCAGGTCCTGGACCTTAGGCCTGAGCTTTATTTACCTGGGATGGTACTTCACCCAGGAAAGGCCCCATGGTACTGACTGAGTTGAAACCAACATAAAACCAGCACCTGTAAGAAATGTCTAGACCAGCGGTTCTCAACCTGTGGGTCGCGACCCCTTTGGCGGTCGAACGACCCTTTCACAGGGGTCGCCTAAGACCATCCTGCATATCAGATATTTACATTACGATTCATAACAGTAGCAACATTGCAGTTATGAAGTAGCAACGAAAATAATTTTATGGTTGGGTCACAACACGAGGAACTGTATTTAAGGGGCCAGAAGGTTGAGAACCACTGGTCTAGACAGATTTCTCTCTAACGCCCACCAGTGTGATTGTTCTCAGTGACACAACAGTCTGGGGAAACAGACATGCCCCCCTGGTCCCCAGAGTGTGGCAGTGCTCAGGCCTCCTGGGGAACTAACCTGGGAGGCTGTGACAGATGCCACACTCACCTACCGACATTAGCACATATTTACATACATTTGCATAGAACATTCAGGTCACCCCCTGCTCCCAAACCTGCATGCTGGATGAATTTTTTAAGAAGGTAGTGTGACCTGTGGCAATTATATTCAAACCCAATATTCAGAACAAGATACATGAAGCAAAACAAAAATCTAAACCAATCAATGACACGCCTGATTAGATAAAGACGGTAGAGCTGCAGCGAGAAACAAAACCAGGCTCCTCGCTGCCTTAAAGCGGCAGAGCCCACACCGAGACCTGCTCCTCAAGGACCACTCCGCTGCCTCAGCCAACACTCACGGGCCTGTCAGGTGTCTGAGGTCTGGTTTCCGGCTTCGTCATTATAAGGTGGCAGGTCCCACTGCCCCCCCCGCACACGGCCTCTGTGGATTGAATGAGCCCTGGCTGGGCTCCCTGCATGAGAGCTGGGCCAGGCGTGCTTCCCTCCGCCCAGGGCTGAGCAGGGCTCTGCGTGGGGTCTGGGGGGTCTGCGTCTCATGGATGGAGGACGGGGGAGGGGCTCAGAGAGGCCAGGCTTCAGGCCCAGGACCAGGGAGCAGACGGCAGGGGGTGGGGGAGGTGGAGACAGGCTGGGGCAGCCCATCTGAGGGGCCCTGACCAGTGGAGTTCCCTCCACCCACTAAGGCTCCGTGTCCTAGTGACAAAGCAGCTTCTCTCCCTCACTGGAGGTCAGCTTCTCCCGTGCTGTTAGCTGCCAACACTGTACTTTTCATTACCAGCTCCAACCAACTGCATGTCTATAAAACCCAACAGAACGACCCTTTAGCTTTATGAGTCAATGTTAATTTTTCATAAATCTGGAGACTGGCACGTTGCCATCATTAGCTCCGGGGCACTGGGACCTCAGGGTTATCTGTGTCTCTGTGACGTCACAGCAGTCGGGACAGTGAGATGAAGCAAGGGCCACGTGCTTGAAGCAGGGGCCTGGGAGACACACTCAGGACAGAGTCACATGGGAGAAGGCGAGGACTCCAGCCAGAGGTCACGTGATACCACATGGGCAGAGGCACTGGCCCTGACTCAATGGGCCCCAATCCCTGGCCAGGAGACCAGTTCCCCACGGACTCTGGTTCCAGATCTGTTTGCAGAGCTACTACTGAAGAACCCTTGCGCACCCGGAGAAAATTAGCTTCAAGATCTGAAGGTGACATGAGGAATTAGCATTTTTTAAAATTCTAGGATTCATCCTGCTAAAAACATTGATTTGAGTCACCATGTTCTCACAGAGATGACGTGCAGCAGGGACTCTGAGGTAACCCCCTGAAGATGACTCACTGTCTCAGCTGTCTGTCCCCGTTCAGAACATTCTGAAGGACCGGGTGATGCGAGCAGCCCCAGCAGCCTGTTGGGGGGCTGTGACCCTGTGCCCCTGTGCCCCGATGCACCCTGATATCGCACTGACAGTCACAGGGTGGTAGGGAGGGCCATGCAGAGCACGGTGACTTTGGACCGCCACACACTAACATTCTTAGAACCTAAGCAGTGAGCGCACGGGGCTGGGACAGGGCCTGGGCCTGGCCTGGCTCTTGCCTAAGGAGCTTCATCACTGTAGATACGCCACTGAATTCCATTTTAGAACAGGATTAGCTAGAGGGATTAAACAATTAAGTTCTCCTGCTGTCGGTTTTTTTTTTAATTTTGTTTTATTGCTTAAGGTTTTACAAAGAGTATTACATATGTCTCCTTTTTTTTTTCCCCCTTGACTTTCCCCCGGCCTCCCCTACCCCCCAGTGTCTTGTATCCATTGGTTATGCTTATATGCATGCATACAAGTCCTTCGGTTGATCTCTTAACCCCCCCTCCGCCCCCCCGCCTCCTGCTGTCGTTTTAAAGGTCCTAGAAACACTGAGGGGAATTAACACAGACATCTCGTGTATTCTGAACATTATGGGTCCAGAGTGGTCCCCCTGACTTCTGCCCACAGTCTCTGTCCCCGGGGTCTTCTTGACCCAGACAATGGAACCCATACATCCAGTTGCTCATCTCAGAAACTCAGGGTCACCATTCATCCTCCCTTCCTTTCAATCCCCACATCAATAATTCTTCGTGACTTTATCTCAAAAATCCGTATTAAATTGTTTTTCTTCATCGACACACCTCGGCCTAAGCTACACCACCTCACCTGACAAATGAAGCCCCTTGCTAATTGGCTCCCACTGCTCCTCCACCCCTGTAAGCACCACACCTCCAGGCTGTGACCAAACATGAGGAACCCCTGGGGTCACAGATCCTCGCTCCGGGCAGAGTGCTAGGCACCCCCCCCCCGCCCCCCGCAGCAGGAGCCTGAGGCAGCGTGGCTGCCGGGTCAGCTGCTGACCGCCCTCGTGGGTGCAGTGACGTGTCCCTGGTGTCATTCCCGTGAATTCTCTGGGTTCCTAGTATCTACAGCTTGCAGCTTAACAGATGGTTTTCAAGGGAGACGTGCAGCTGTGTCTAGCCAAAATCTTTCATAACAACCACCCCCCTCCTCCCGCCGCCACCCGGGTGCCTGTGAACAGGACGGTGCTCAGACTGCAGTCGCTCTTCCTGACCAGGGAGCTGTGCACGAGCACTCAGGCCTCCTGAGGGTCGTTTCATGCAGCTGCTCCGTCCCTCTCGCTCTCGCCTCAACCTTCCCTCACATCCACCTTTTTTAAAAAAATATATTTTATTGATTTTTTACAGAGAGGAAGGGAGAGGAATAGAGAGTTAGAAACATCGATGAGAGAGAAACATCGATCAGCTGCCCCCTACACACCCCCCACTGGGGACATGCCCGCAACCAAGGTACATGCCCTGGACCGGAATCGAACCTGGGACCCTTGAGTCCGCAGGCCGACGCTCTATCCACTGAGCCACACCGGTTAGGGCCCTCACATCCATCTTATTTGTAGATTTTGTTTGCCAGACCATAGTATTGCATCTTTGTGTCAACTTTGAAGAACAGTTAAAG
This sequence comes from Myotis lucifugus, assembly GCF_000147115.1. NCBI lineage: Eukaryota > Metazoa > Chordata > Mammalia > Chiroptera > Vespertilionidae > Myotis > Myotis lucifugus. Next base: position 206,136 of record NW_005871741.1, on the reverse strand, counting down.
AGAAGACAAATTAAAATAACATGAGTGATACAAATTACATTTTATTAAGCAATTAAATGATTTCTGTGCTCCAAGTCACACTGATCATATCTATTTTCTTAGGGACCTTGTTCTAATATGTTCCCGACAATCACTGCTAAATTACAATGGGGATCCCGTGACATTGCCTATTATTTTCTTATCAATTATCATCTCTGGCAGAAATAGAAAAGGTCCCATGCCTGCTCCCACCACTCCCCGCCATCTTCCCTGAGCTTTGAGATCATCCGACCCCAGGCCCTCGTCATCCCACAGCTTCCAGCTCAGAGCCTCCCTTGCGCGGCATTTGTCCCCGTCTGACCCCATTTCTCACTCATCGTTCTTGAGCTCACCCCAATGGCAGCCTCTGGAACTCAGGGCCAGAGCTGCAAAGTTCTGAGGCCCCTACCCCACCCCGCGCATTCCCTCCCGGCCTGCACCGGGCAGCCCCTCTCGTGGAGCATGTGGGACACCTCTCCTCTGTTCCTCCTCCACACGCCCTCATTTTCCCTCCAACCCTCCAGCCTGAGTCTCAGCTCATCCGAGACTCAGAAGCCCCGGTGTTGCCCAAACCCAGGACCGCCCCACACTCCTTGGAGATCTTTGCTCCCGGCTCAGGGTCACGACTTGCAAAACCCCCACAACAGCCTGAATGAGCTCTGCACCTAGGCTACCAACCCCCCCACCACCACCTGACTCCAACAATGCACACTCCAGAGCTCTGCCCGGGGCACCATGGTGGGCAACAGCACGCTTGCAGGAGAACCCAGAGCAGCCCGCAGGCTCTGCCAGGCCCTGCCGCTCGTGCAGCTGCAACCAAGCAGCTCTGGCATTCCAGACCTTCTCTCAGAAGGGGCTCCAACTCTCCTCCAGACACTCACGCTGATACTACACATGGACCCACTGCCCGGAGGGCCAGTCTAGCCTTCCTCCCCCAGAGCCGAGCCCAGCTTCCTTTAGAGACTGGCGCTTTACAAGGATCGGTGTCTAGTCACTTTAAAAATAATCCAGCTCACAACCAGGACTCAGTGTTCCCATCCCTCTCCCCCCACCGCTATTTTGGGACACAGCCCTGTTATCACTGAGCAGAATGACACTCACAGCAGGTACACTGACACACGGAGACTCGCTGGATTGGCTCACTAACTGGATCTCTGCACTTGCCAGGATGACGGCACAAGTAGGTGGTGCTGAGACCTGTGAGTTCAGAACCCTACTCGCCGCCCATTTCCTGTAAATGAAGGCCACTGGCAGCTTCAGGGCACAGCACGCGGTAACGCACCACCCAGCCCGACAGAAGGAATGCCACTCTGAACAAGAACACTGGGAACGCATAAAGGAAACAGAAGAACCCAAGGTGGATGCAAGAAGCTCCCCAGCACTCATGAGCGCTGCACATGCAAATCTCCCGGGAAACGACGGGAGGCTGCCCTCATCCATCACTGCGCCGCACGCCGTCAGCGTCCCTCCTGGAAGTGCTGAAGCAGCGGCCTTGAGCGAGGAGGCTCCCGCAGAGCCGTGCGGGGCAAGCACAGAACCACAAGGTTGAATAATTCAGAGATCAGCGCGCCACCCACCTGCCTGTGAGGCTCAGGATCAGCAAGAGCACATGAACACCAGGCCTCCTGGCTCCTGACACTCCATATAATATTTCGTATATAACAACAGACTTACATATTTATATCCACATGTAATTACATATTTATATATATACAGGTGACAGTAATATATTTACATGTAAATGTATTTGTATTTTATTTGTGCATATATCTGTATATATCTACATTTATGTATAATGCATTTATGTTATAGTATTTACATATAAAATACATATATAAATACATTATACACACACATCATATGTACTGTAAGCCCATGTGGAGCAGACACAATAGTAACAATATGTACAGTCTGCACAGGGCCCTGGAGACATGGTAGAGACACGCCCTCGCAGTTAAGGACGTTGGCTCGGCAGTTAAAATGCTGCCTCGGGGAGAATCCCACCTGTGTCATTTACTAACTGTAACGCTGGACACATTATTTATATTCTGCTCATCAGTTTCCTCTAATACAAATTATGGGTAAGAATAGTACCGATTTCCTGGGAGTTTTGAAGACTAAAGGGTGAGTGGCACTTTTCTAACCAAGCTTGATACCTAGTGGATACTTAATATTTGGCTACTATTTTCATCATTTGTCGTCTACGTTCTTTTCATGTGACCCACCTCATGTGATCTGTATAAAGCCCTTTGATTACTACCTTTTGGAAAAGGAAATTAAGACTTTGATGGGATTTGCCCAAAGGCACACAAATGGTTACCGGCTGTGCCAGGACGAACCTAATGGCACTTGTTAGCTGTTTTAAATACATTTGTTGCAAAGGGTCAGGAGCATCGATTTATAAAGCTGGTGCCATTCCAGCAGATTTCTCCTTCTGGAGGCATGGTAAGCTTTTCTTTAGAACAGTCGCCATCAGAGCACAATTCATGGAGCTTTCCGGGAAGCAGGTACTGGTTTTAAGTCAAGTCTAGCATGGCAGTGGGTGCAAAGGTGGCTCTTGTTGGGCTCCAGTCTGAGGAAGCAGGGCTTCCTGGGGTGCCAGCCGCAGACGCCCCAGTGCTCACGGCTCAGCAACCACAGGGGCTGATTGGGACACACTAGGACAGAAAATGCCCTAAACCAAAACCTTGTTCTATGGCACTTCTCTCTCTCCAACAAGAGGCAAGGCCTGTAAGTGCTTCCTAACTGAGGATGCTGAAAGGAGGCAGGCTGCTGTGGACACATGGGCTCAGTGGGAGTCCGCAGGAAGCCTGGAGAGTGAAGGTGGTGGGACTGGCCACCTTCAGCTGGTGCTGAGTGGTGGCAGTTGGTGCCACAGGCCCGCCTCCTGAGCATTTCTGACTCTGAGTTGCATTCTAAAGACAGGACCACAGAAGAGCAGTCTAGGGATCCCCAGTCTGAACAACTGCACAATGGCAGCTGGACAGGAACCTATGGTTGAGTGCATGGCGCTGGGCACTGGAGACAGACAGGTGGGCTGAGGAGTGGAGGCAGGTGGCCTCCCGATGGGGACAGAGACAGGTACCCATCCCTGAGTAAACCACCCTGCTGTGACCCACCTGAGAGAGCGCCGAGACAGACCATCCCCTATCCTCTCCCCTGTGGGCCCAGGAGCACACAGCACACATCACACCTCCCCACACCAGACCCCAGTCATAGGCAGTAAGTCCTTTGTCCTCAGGTGCAGCTGCACACGCCACGTGCCCCTGCACCGAGTGCCCGCTGTCCATATACTTGTGCCTTGCTTCTTCCAATCTCTGGGTTTTGTATCTCTCTTCTACCTAGTAAGCCATTTACAGGTTTATCCATCTAATGAACTCATTTTCAAGGTCCAGTTCTGAGGTCGCCTCCCCTTCAAAGACACCTTTGACCCCTCTAGTCAGAGGTAAGGTCTCCTTCGGGTTCTCCACCTCATCGCACCCAGACCTCTGCTGATGCAGCGAGAGGTGACGGAGCCCCTCCCAGGGCAGGAGCGCACTCTGGAATACAGAAGGGAAAGGGCTTCCAGGTCCCACGCCTTAGGCGTGTTCCGTCTGTGAATTCTTTGAGGGCAATGACCACAGCTTCTTCATTTGTTACCTCCAGAGACCAGAAGAGTTCCTGGCACAAAATACGTACTCAAAAGTGTGGAATGAATGAGAAACTGATGCAAAGTGGTTAATGTACATTTACTCCTTGGTCTCTGTGACAGGAAAAGGTAGCTGTGATCAAAGCCTTTTTGCTGTGTAATTTTTGTCATATCTTATTCGAATGCTAACTTCTGAATCTTTATATGCAGCTTGGAAACAGATTGGATTAACAACTAAAATCTGAAGACTACTTGGAATTAGTAGGTGGTGTCAAATTTGGACCCTAAATAAAGTTCATTTCTGTCCTGCTGTAGACCACCCCAGTCTGCTCCAGGTACTGTCCTGGCTACTTATCATGACATCTTCTTAGGACAGTCACTTAAATCCTCCAATCTTCACTTGACCGACCCCTAAAGTAGGAAGAGGCGTCACTCAGCCTCACAGGGTTGGGGACGGCAGTGCATGCCTGGAGCTGGTGCATGTGGCAGGGTGCAGTCGCCGATAGCTCTCATTATACCCACACAACATAGTCCTGTGCCTCCCTGCTCATTCGTGCTGACTGCGGTCTTGGGGGATGCCTCACATGAAGTATTTGTATCCTAGTTACTCATTAAGAGCAACGAACTCCTAAATGCCAAAGAAGCTTACACTTGATGGCAGAGATCACGTGAAACAGTCCTGACACCTGGGCTTTCTACTAAGGAATTACTTCTGGAGATGAGAAGCCTTCGAAAGGCTGAGTTTTAAGAAATTAAAAAGAAACTGTATCTTCATCCTCAGGGCAGATTTCATAAAACTCTATATTTAACATTCTTATATAATTACTTATTGTCCACCAGACCAGGCTCAGAAAAATTCATAATAAAAATATGATTTTCTTTCAAACTGAAAAATTTTCAGAATTAGTTAAGTATGGTCCATGTTCAAATTGGATAGGGAAATTTACTACTATAAAGTATAAAATCCTCTATTTCGATTTCATTAAGAAACGCTGCCATGCAATCTATAGATTCAATGCAATCCTCATCAAAATCCCAATGTCAATTTTGTGGAAACAGAAAGATCCATCCTAAAATTCATATGGAATTTCAAGGGACGGTCCCCAAAAGGTAAAACAATCTTGAAGAGTAAGAGCAAAGTTGGAAGTTTTATACTTCCTGGGTTTGAAACTTACTACAAGGCTATGGTAATCAGAATTGTGTGGCACTGGCATAAAAACAGACCCACAGAGCAATGGAACAGAAAGCCTACAAATAAACCCTTGCATATCTAGCCCAATGATTTTCAATAAGGGCACCAAGACCATTCAATAGGGAAAGGACAGTCTTTTCAACAAACGGTGTCTACATACAAAGAATGAAGTTTGACCCTTAACTTACATCATCCTATACAATAAAAGGGTAATATGCAAATCAACCCTAAAGGCGGAATGATCAGTCGCTATGACACGCACTGACCACCAGTGGACAGACACTCAATGCAGGAGCTGCCCCCTGGTGGTCAGTGCACTTCCACAGAGGGAGCACCTCTCAGCCAGAAGCCGGCTCATGGCTGGCCAGTGCAGCGGCAGTTGCGGAAGCCTCTCCTGCCTCCGTGGCAGCGCTAAGGATGTCCGACTAATGGCTTAGGCCCACGGGCCTAAGCCGTTAGTGGACATCCCCTGAGGGATCCCGGGCTGCCAGAGGGATGTCTGACTGCCAGCTTAGGCCCAATCCCCCCGAGGGGTCCCAGACTGTGAGAGGGCACAGGCTGGACTGAAGGGACCCCCCCCCCGAGTGCATGAATTTTTGTGCACCAGGCCTCTAGTCTATCCTATCTAATAAAAGAGTAATATGTAAATAACCATCACTCTATGACAAAGATGGTGGCACCCATAGCCACAAAGACGGCAGTGCCCATAGCCACAAAGATGGTGGTGCCGGCCGGAGCCACAGAGCTGGAGGGACACTTGGCTTCCTTTGGGCTTAACGCTTGGCTTCCTTCGGGCAGGACGCTTGGCTTCCTGCAAGTCCCAGCAGGCCGCTGAGGGCTGGCCTCTGGTGGCAACCACAGAGCTGGCTGGAGTTGGCGGGAGGTGGCTCCAGCCCAGAGCGAAAGCGGAAGGCGGCTCCGACCTGGAGCGAAGGCGGAAGGTGGCGGCCAGAGTGAAGGCCCGGGTCCTGGGTGCCGGCGGGAAGCTGGTGCCAGCAGCCAGGGGAAGGAAGGCCTATTCTTGCATGAATCTTCATGCATTGGGCCTCTAGTATATATACATTAATTCTCCTATATAATAAAAGCCTAATATGCTAAGTGTCCAGTCAACCAGTTGGCCGTTCAACCAATCAAAGCATAATATGCTAATGATATGCTAAGGCCGCTCAACTGCTCGCTATGTCGTGTAATGACCACCAGGGGGCAGACATTTGACCGGTCGACCAGTAGCTGATGTGCACTGATCTCCAGGGGGCAGACGCTCCGACCAGTAGGTTAGCTTGATGCTGGAGTCTGGCTGATTGGGACTGGGCGAGACAGGCCAGACATTCCCTGGAGCCCTCCCATGATCCCTCCCTGACTGGCCAACCTCCAATGTCCCTCCCTGGCCCCGATCGTGCACTGGTGGGTTCCTCATCCTGGCCTGTGCCCTCTTGCAATCCGGGACCCCTCGGGGGATGTCAGAGAGCCAGTTTCAGCCCGATCCCGCAGGCCAGGCCGAGGAACCCCACTGGTGCACGAATTTGTACACCAGGCCTCTAATCCTATATAATAAAAGCGTAATATGCAAAGTGACCGAATGGTGGAATGACCCAGTTGCTATGATGCGCACTGACCACCAGGGGGCAGACGCTCAATGCAGGAGCTGTCCCCTGGTGGTCAGTGTGCTCCCACAGCAGGAGTGCCACTCAGCTGACTGACCCGTCCCGGTGGCAGCCACTCACTCCCTCAGTAGTCCTGCAGGTCCAATCTCTGGAGAATGGGTCAGGCACTGATGGACTGGCACCACCGGCACGATCCCAACAGTGCCACTGCCTCCTGGAAGTTGACCTCAGGCACCACGGCTGCTTCCCCTCCCTAGATGCTCCGCAAGGAAGAAACAATATAAACGTGGCCCCCAAGTGGTCCCCGACAACCAGCGTGAACATCAGGGGACAGATCCAGTTCCCAGGCCGGCAAGGGTGTCCTCCCCCCTGCGGGAGGGCCGTTCGCTTCCCGGCAGCGCCCCCCCCCCCCCCACTCCTTGGGACGGGCGCCAGACACAGGACTCACAGCTGGCGAGCACCACTATGGCGGAGCAAGCCTCTCCTGATCAGGCAGGCGCAGTGGGGCCGGGATGAGCAGGAGCAGAGGCAGGAGTGGCAGGCTGCGTTTCGGCTCAATCCCTGCAGGCCATGCCGAGCGACCCCACCCATGCACGAATTCATGCACCGGGTCTCTCGTATAAATATAACAGCTAATAATTAACTCAAAATAGATCACACCATAATGTGAAAGCTAAAATTATAAAACTTTTACAAGAAAATATAGAGGAGAATCTTCATGGCACTGGACTGGGCAGCGATTTGTTGAATGTGACACCAAAAGCACAGACAACAAAATAAAACTAGACCCACTGGACTGCGTCAAAATTAACAATTTTGTGCATCAGTGGACACTACCATTGAATGAAAAGGCAAATCATGCAATGGGAGAAAATACTTATAAATCATATATCTGATGAGGGGCTAATATGCAGAATATATATGAAAACCCTACAGCTCAACAACAACAATAAAACAACTCAATTAAGGCAACGGACTTGAGCACAAAGTTATCCAAAGAAGACACAGAAATGGCCAAAAAGCATGTGAAAGAAAAGATGTACAACATCACGAATCATCAGGGAAATGCAAATCATGCAAATGTGAGGTACCAATTTACACCCATTAGGATAGCTATTAAATGCAAAACAAAACAAAACAGAAAACAACAAGTGTTGGTGAGGATGTGAAGAAATTGGAAGCCTTGTACACTGTTGGTGAAAATGTAAAATGGTACAGCCACTATGGAAAACAGTATGGCAGTTCCTTAAAAAATTAACAATAGAATTACCACATGATCAAGCAATTCCACTTCTAGATATATACTCAGTCCTGAAAGCAGGGACTCAAACTGAAAACAGGTATCCGTACATCATGTTCACAGCAGTGTGATTCTAAATAGCTATTAGGTGGAAGCAACCCAAGTGTGCATGGACAGATGACTAGACAAACAAAATATGGTCCATCCAGGCAATGGAATGCTATCAGCCTTTAAAAGGAAGGACATGCTGACACATGCAATAACATGGGTGAACCCTGAAGATATACTAAGTAAAAGAAGGCAATCACAAAAACACAAATACTGTATGATTCCACTCACATAAAGTCCCTAGAATTGTCAGATTCATGGAGACAGAAAGTAGAATGGAGGCTGCCAGAATATGGAGGAGTAGGCAATATGGAGTGACTGCTTAATGGGGAAGAATGACATTTTGGAAGATAAGAAAGTTCTAGAGATAGATGTTGGTGATGGTCACACAGCTACTACTGGACTGTACACATAAAAATGATTAAAATGGTATATTTTGTGTTATACATGTTTTACTACAACTTAAACAATTCTTCAACCAACACCTTAATAACCTGAAGTTTTGCAACGAGCACGGCTCCCAAGTTCTACAGTGGCACCAAGGGAGGTTTATCAACAGTGACTGACAGCAGCCTGTGAAGACTTATGCTATGCAAACGCGGCCCTAATTAAAGACTGATGGGTTTCCTTAACGACAACATGTTCCCTAAAGAGAACTAAGTGTAGAAACAGAGACCTGATTTAAGAGGGACTTCTGTACAATGGCCAGAGGGTGAACAGACCTACCCCTATGGCTTCCTGTGAAGTTATTTCTGGGTGACGCCATTGGATAACAGAAGGCTACCTGAGTCTGTGTTTAGAAATGGATTACAAAATCTGACTTTATGTTGAGTTTATTTATTAAAACTAAGGGGTATTGTGCTCTTTGGCAAATAAAAACACACCATTTGCAAACCCACCTTTACGTTTTTTCAAAGTACGATATTTCAAAGTAAACAGACCAGACATGTGTCTGCATGTAAGCCTGGAGCAGGACATGGGGTCCTTACCTTTACGTGTCTCCTCGGGGAGCCATACGGAGGTGGGACCCACCAGAACCTTTCTTGACGGGATGTTGTTGGTAATTTGAGAGAGAGAAACACTTGATTGGAGTCGATAGCTACATTTTTGTCTCTTCCACCAGATGTGGGTCACTCTAGAGAAAAATAAAGGGTAGAGAAATGGGGTTGATATTCATAATGAAACAAAATTCCTACATTGGGGCAGTGAGTCTCAGGGAGGTTTGCACTTGAAGACAGTGGCATCGGAATAAGCAGGCTGAGTGGACAGACCCACACAGATGCCACAGGGAGGGGCGGTGGAGACACCACCTCGAATCACACCAATTCATTTCTGATAAATGATTCATTATAGAAAACTCTTTTAGAAAACTAAGTCACTGTGATGTAAAAACTACACAAAACTGTAAACATATTCTTATAAATCTAGGTGTAGGAGTTATTTTGTGATTGAGTCTAGGAAGAATGAAATATTTAGAGGATAATTAGAGAAGCATATGTATGTGTCTGTACATACACACACAGCTTGTATCACCAGCAGGCTGCCGTATGTGTCTTTATTTTTGTTTCTCTACTATGAAGACAATAAGTAAGCTGCAGCCCTTTCCATCAAAAGACTTTAGAGCAGTGGTTCTCAACCTTCCTAATGCCACGACCCTTTAATACAGTTCCTCATGTTGTGGTGACTCCCAATTTCATTGTTACAAATTGAACATAATGAAAGCATAGTGATTAATCACAACAACAATATGTAATTATACATGTGTTTTCCGATGGTCTTAGGCGACCCCTGTGAAAGGGTCGTTCGACCCCCAAAGGGGTCGCGACCCACAGGTTGAGAACCGCTGTTTTAGAGCATGTTAGTTGCTAACTTAAAAAAATATCTCAATAATTTAAATTTTTATTTGTTAAAACTATAAAGCATTGGGGCTAAAGAAAAACAGATTTGCTATTTCCCTTCCTTCTTTCACTCCCTCTTTTTTCCCACCTTTGCTTTTCCTCTAAATTTGTTTCCAAATGATGAGACAGAATTCCCCAGGCTGATACATGTAAGTACTTCTCCATATATATTATAACTGGGTTATCTTTATTCTCATTATGTTACAAACCTTTGATATAATTTTCATTATTATTGTTTTTAAATTTATCTTTATTGTTGAAAGTATTACAGATATCCCCTTTCCCCCTATTTATCCCCTGTACCCACTTATTTTTTTAATTTATATATATTTATAATAAAATATTTTTATTGATTTTTAAAGAGAGAGGAAGAGAGAGAGAGAGAGGGAGGGAGGGAGAGAGAGAGAGAGAGAGAGAGAGAGAGAGAGAGAGAGGCAAAGAAACATCATTGGCTGCTTCCTGTGTGCCCCCTACTGGGGATCAAACCTGCAACCCAGGCATGTGCCCTGACAGGAAATCAAACCATCAACCTCTCGGTGCATGAGATGACGCCCAACCAACTGAGCCACACTGGCCAGGGCTTAATTCATATTTTAAATATCAGAGAAACAGGTGACCTGCAATACAAGAAATTGGAGCTGCTAGGGAGAATTTCCAGGCGAATGTACTGCTTGCTAATGTGTATTTATTTTCAGTGTTTCTTGCGCTTCCTGTTCTCACTAATGGCTCACGGTGAACACAGGCTCAGACAGCGCCTGGCTCTGCACTAAAGAGCGTCAGCAATGCTGAGTGGCCATGAGAGCCGCGTGGCCCAAGGGGCGAGCTGAGGGACAGGCTCTGAGCACCCACTGGCCTCCGGTTACCACCCAAACCCCACCAGCTAGAATCCCACCTGCAGGCCCTCAAAGCGGTTCTGATGGAAACAAAAATTTATTTATTTTACCAGCTTTAAATGTAGGCATCGAAACAGCTGTGTTTAGCAGCTCTGTTAACATAGACCCTCTGCAACAGCCCTGAAAACCCCTGGGAAATTGGTCAACAGCTGCAGGAACACACTGTCAGCAGGGAGGAGCACCTGTCAGTCAGCAAAGGCGAAGGTCACCTGAAGGAAGGCGGGGAGGAGGGAGGTTGCTGCTCCAAGGAGAAAAACTCAGGAGGCATCTCCCGCCCTCCCCCCGCGCCCCCCCCTCTCCCCACCCGACTCCAGGGCTCCATCCCGGAAGACTTCTCCAGGAATCCCAGACCCTGAGAGTCCAGACCACCTGTGGCCTGCCAGGCTACCATTATCAGCCCTCAAGATGAACAACAGGAAGTATCAATTTTTAAAAAATGTAATACGCATCTCATCAAGCCATACATACACACAGTTTAAGGGTCAAATAGCACTATAGGGCTTGTTATGAAAAACAGTGCTCCTCAAATATCACCTGTTCTATTTCCAGCTCCCCCATTGGGGAGATTTTAATGTTTTGATCAAACTCCCACATATGTATCTATTGCATGGTGACAGTTCTAGTAGTTGCCAATGCTAGACCACAGGTTTTAGTTGGGACCGACTGTGTGTAAACTCAGCTTCTATTGTTTTGGTTGGAGCACATGAAATGCTTGTGTGCATTTTAAGGATAGATTATTATTATAAAAAGCACAAGGGATGTCAAGAGGATAATTACTGTCACATTCCTGGGGGTGACTAACAGTGTCTTTGCTCAGAGCAGAGACTTGAACATATTGTTAGGGTGGCTTTTCATCTCTTTTCACACAATAATACATAAAATCCTGAATAACTATTTTTTTCTTCATTCACAATTTTTATTTCTTACAATTAAGTTTTGTATTTTTAAAGTTGATTGGTCTTTTAAAAAATGAATACTTCTTACTCACCATACAGTCCCTCCCCCCCAGGGAAGGAGTCATGTGGGGCAGGTGAAATCCTAGTAGATACTCCAGGTCCATGACAAAGGCTCCCAGCGCCCCCCTCCTGCACACACACCACTAAATGGCAGCCCCTCAAGTTCACCTGATCCAAGTTCCGAATTCTGACCCTCAGCAAGTGACACAGACGAATGCCATGGGAATCACAAAAGGAAGCGAGTCACTGGTTTCAGTTTCTGAGAACCTTAAGGCTCTTCAGATGAACCTGAGATGAGATGGAGCACACAAAATGGGCAGTAGGGCCCACGCAGGCAGAGATACAGATATTTCCTTTTTAGTAAAATAAACGCATTTCAGAGAAGCTTGTTGAAAAATAATTTTTCCAATTAAATTACTTTTCCCCATTACCTTTCATTATAAAATATGAAATGATTTAGATGAAAATATTTGGCTGTTGAATACAATAGAATCAAAATTAAGAAAGAAATGTTCTTCTAAAACCTCATCAAATTATAGTAACAGCCACAATATTCAAATAAACGGTTAACAAAAATTCTTTTTTAAACAATTAAAACCATTAAATGCATATTTGTTTACTTCAAGACATAAATGATTTAATTATTCAAATTAAACTTAAAACCCCTAATGGGAAAAATAAAGAATGAGAAGAATAATTGGAGATGTATATATTGCTTCTTATTAAAAAGACCAAATGCAGCAGAAATGACAATAATTCCCAAGAAAATATTTATAGATTTTTATGCAAAACCAAGATCCTAAATGAATACATTATAGATTCTGACAAACTCACAGGGTAATTCATCTAGAAGAATAAGCTAGCAAGAATATTGAAGTGTTTTTTTAAAAATGATAATTATAATAGCTTGCTATGCCAGATTTTAAAATACGATTTATAGCAACAATTATCAATCAGTTACTGGGTTAAAAATAAGGGAAGTTGACCGTGGCTTGGAACAGTGACTCTAAATTAAGTACTTAAGATCCAAGTAAACAAAGCAACAACCATACTGCACCCATGACTTACAGTGAATTTATTGTCAACTAAGACGTCAAGTATTTTTCACATACGGTATTATCTACCCCCAAATTTCCAATTCTCTATTTTGTTAAAGGATAACTTTCAAAATAAGGCAAAATCGTGATTCTTATAAAATATAAAATGAACACACATTAAAGATTTTTTAAACTCATTATCTAATGAGGAAACCAAGCAGATGCTACTACCCATTCAAAGGGAAATTCCAAGAACAGACACATGAATAGATCAGGAATACTGGAATAAATTTGCAAACAGATGCAAAACTGGCAAATCCAGTGTCAGTTGAGCTTCCACCAGACACAATGTGTTTTCAAGCCTACGGGACAAGAACTGTTCTGCATCGCTACGGGCTGTCCACCGCTTCCACAGCTCAAACAGCTCAAAGGCAGCGAAAGGTGCAGAATCTCCAGAGAATCACCATCAGAGAATCCAGAAGGCTGTGCCCTAAATAATGCAGTTTGCCATCGAAGCACAAATTTTCCTCTATGATTTGCACAGGTGTTTCTTTTTTGTACTGAAGACTTTTACACTTGTGTTTATTGATCCCATATTGATAGATTACCTATCATCATCCCCATCCCTCCCAGCTTCACACACACACACACACACACACACACACACACACACACACGAGACCAGGATGCATCTCTAAATCTCCACTTCCTGAAACACTGCAACTCAAAGAGAAGCACCTTTGCTCCTCTTGGCTCCTTTCACCTTTCCTCCCGCACACTCTGTAGGTTCCACCTGCAGCTGGGGAGGCCGTCAGAAGAGAGGGACACAGGGTGGTCAATTAGATCAAGGCTGGCGTTTATCATCGATAGATGATCCTGAGAGTGGTTTTTGTTTTGCAGACAAACACCTGTGTTCTTTCTGCCTGTCCGGGCTGTGGAAGGGGAGGCGAGAACAGTCACTAACGATGAGCACCTCTGCGCTAGCTGGTGACGAGGAGGAAAAGACCTCCTCTAGGAATGGAACTCCACCTTCTACATCCACCCGGGCTGCTGCTCACCTCCACCATCTTTCAAGAGAGATAGGGAAAAGCTAATTTGAGCAAGAGAGACGGGCCTTAATAGTAAACCCACCCACCACCCCATTTCTGCCTAACCCTCCACGCTTTGACCCCCACCGCTGGGTGTAGAGTGCTGGGTGTCAGGAGCACTAGGGTAGCTCAGTCTTGTTGGGAGGGAGTCCTGAAGGGATGAGGCGAGGACACTGGAAAAGCTCTAGGAGAAATCCGGCTCATATGGGCATATTTTACTTCCCGCATCTTTCTGGGGTTGATGGGCACCCACTTTCTTTACTCTGTGAACTTTGTGGGACACGTGCAACCTGTTGTATCAGCTATGCCACACGACGCACACATCCTCCAACCCCTGTCTCAAGTCTAACACAGTGAGACAGCTACACATCAACTATGATAATTCATCAACACGAAATCAGGAAAGTAATGATACAAATATTGGTTTTAAGAAAAAGGCAGAAGCTACATGAATGAAAGGAGCACCGGACATACTGGTTTCACCTACGTGATGACTTACTGTGTCCTTGGAAAAGCCATGTAACACCTGTTGCAACACCCATGTGTAGTAAATGTCTATGGTTATAGTTTATCTGCATTCCTAATGAGCTGTTTTGAAGATCAAATGAGACAAAAATAATGCAAACACTTTAGAAAGTAAGAAATGATACTCGTACAACGTAAGAATAATTGATAAGAGTACTGATGTTAATATGAATACTGGTGGGATAAGAAGATGTGGGCTGCCTGGCCGGCGTGGCTCAGGGGTTGAGCGTTGACCTATGAACCAGGAGGTCTTGGTTTGATTCCTGATCAGGGCACATGCCCAGGTTGCAGGCTGAATCCCCAGTGCAGGGCATGCAAGAGGCAGTAGATCAAAGATTCTCTCAACAGTGATGTTTCTATCTCTCCCTCTCCTTTCCTCTCTGAAATCAATAAAAATCTATTTTAAAAAAGATGTGGGCTAAAGTTTAAAAAAATAAGAGAGTAGTATGTTAGAATTCAATGCACAGAAAAATCCTGATCCTGCCATGACTTACGCCATGGAAATAAAAATGTTAATATGTCATAAAACCTTATAAATCCTGACTAATTGGGGAAAAGTCAATTTGAATTTCTGAAGGGTTTTAAGAGAAATGTAGTTATATTACTTTAAATGCATATAGTAATATAAACTACTGGTTAAAAAAAACTGCCATGCAGATCTCCATTAATCTAATCTAATCTAATAATTAGATTAGGATGATGCTTAACCATCACTGAGTCATTAATTCAAGCAAATGCCCACCAAGTCTCCAGGGCTGTTCCAGGCCAGGCCCTGAGGATAAACACTGGAGCAAGGTGCTGACCCTCAACTCACCTCAACAAGTTTACTGTCTAGTGGGCAAGCCTGACCAGTCATTTATACAAGTATAAACTGGTCTACTGTAAATGGGTCACTACCACACAATACCACAGAGGTTGGTACGATGGAGGAGGCACGGGAGGCTCTGGGCTCACACTGAAGGACAATTGCTCAGTTGTCGAGGTGAGGAAAGACTTCCCATAAGAAGTAACACCTGCGTTGAGACCTCAGGGATAAACTGGAATCAGCCAAAAAGGGGGAGGGGGACAGTGTTCTAACGTTTGTCCTAAGGAAGGTTTCCCAGTGTGTAATCTGAGATGACAGAATTTGCATCATGAAGTTCACGCTGGCTGGAGTGTGAAGAACTGACAGGGAGAGGAAGGTCTGGAGGAAGGTGGACTAGAAGGAGGCGAGTGCAGCCGCCCAGGCAGGAGGTAGCAGAGCCTCACATAGCACAGGCAGTGAGAACGCAGGTGTCAACGATCAGAACACCGTGCAGCTGCTGGTTCCGAGGGGAGGGGGTGTCAGTTTTTCCTGTTTGGTTCTGAGATAAATCTGGGACGTCCAGGCAGAGACGTGTGTTGTGACAGGAAGATGGACACACAGAATCACAAATGCAGACTTTAACATGTGGGTTCCAGGTCACAGCATCGGTTCCTCAAAAGAGGTTTGTGCCCAGCTTCCCGGGGAGATCAGCACCATTATCATCCAGATGACACATTCTCTGAAACCTGCCCTGGGCCGGCTCCCAGACAGTGTTTGGTGATTCCCTTTTGAGAGTCTCTGCAGGGCTGGTTCTCCCGCTGCCTCTTCGAGCGTGAGGGTCGTGGCTTCTCATTCTCCTGGGGCAATGGCCGCACTTCCCAGGGCTCTGCCTGCCACCTCCGTATGGACAGTTCTCAAGTGCGTCCTGAGCACTTCAATACATTTCACACCTGGAATCCAAATGTCTAAACTGACCTACTGGGATATCTGCCGAGCTCCTCACAGGCGCCACGTTCACCCCTGAGCTAATCGTCACCTCACTGCCCTCCCACTGCAGGTGCTCTTCCTGGGCTCAGTTCTACGAAGGACAAATCCAGGCAATGCGACAGTCACTCTTTCTTCTCCTTCGCTCTCTAGATCTAACGGGTATTTCTCCAAACCATCCCATCTTCTTCGTACCCCCACTCCTGCCTTGGTCCCAGCCCTCATTTTCTCTCAACGACATGAGCACACACCACCTACACGAGCACTCCCCCACCTCTGTGTTACCCGTCTTGAAGTTGCCCTCCATAAAGACATCAACATTATAATCAAATTTCTCCTATTTTAAACTCCTTCTCTGGGTTCCCACTGACTACAAAAACCAATCCATCCATCCATCCACCATCCACTCCATCCATCCACCCACCCACCCATCATCTAGCCACCCATCCACTCCATCCACGCTCCTGGGCTCACTGTCCAAGCTTCTCCACAAGTGATTGAGCTGCTTCTCCAGCCTCCACCTCTGGCCTCTGCTTGTTTGGATAACATACATGGTGATGCTCACTGAGTGCAGCCCCTGACACTCCATTGTCCTTGCCTCTTTGTTCCCATGCCTATGGGTTTTTTTCCCTCTTGCAATGTTCCTTTGTTCTCCCTTCATGGCATTACCAAAACAATAGCAAATGCTGGCAACACTCAATGCCTAAGGCTGTGATTTCAGATGGGCAAACAGAAGCCTGACTAGGAGTTTAAAAGGAAACCCTAGAGAAACCCTGGAGAAATTTCCTGGGTGCATGTCCAGGAAAGACACAGCCACTCACCTCTGGGTGATCTCGAGGCCCTGAGCAAGCAGAGACTGAGGGTAGGGCTGTTTGTAAAAGGCCTGAAGTGTAAGGCACACTTTCTCACATAGCTCCCTCGGCACAGGGTAGAAGGTATTCACACAATGTATTTGGGAAAACCTGAGCCATCTACTAATTTATACTGATCAGGTGTGACACTTACGAAGCCAGGCATAAAAACAAACATGAATATACAAAAAAAACCTCCAAGAACTTAAACAAAAAGATAGCCAAGAGCTCAGTGGCCACACATTGCCTTCTGTATTTGATATACAGAAGGTACAGAATTGAACGAAACAAATGCAAGGTATATAAACTAAAAACTACAAAATATTGTTTCAAGATATAAAAGATGTTCATGTATGAGAAGATTTAATACTGTTAATAGAGTAATATTGCCCCAAAGGATCTATAGATTCAGTGCAGACTCTACCAACAGCCCAGCTGTTTTTTAAATGAAATTAAGTTGATTCTTGAGATTCACATGGAAAAGCAAGAATCCAGAATAAGCAAAATAATCCTGAAAAGAAAAAGCAGAGCTGGAGAGGTCAAACTCCCTGATTTCAAAGCCAATTACAAGAAGAAACAAAGAGAAGGAAGCAGTAGCCAAGGCAGCTCGGTGCTGGTCAAGGACAGACATGCAGATCCATGGTACAGACATGAGAATCCATCGCACTCGTGTTGCTGGAACAACTGAATATCCACATGCAAAGGAATGAAGCTGGGCTCTCAAATCACACCACATACAAAAATGGACTCAGAATGGATCACAGATTTAAGTATAGGAACTTAAAACTATAAAACTCCTGGAAGTACACATATAAGGAAAACTTCATGACCTTGGGCTAGGCAATGGTATCTTGAAACCACCACCAAAAATACAAGCAAAAATATTCATAAGTTGAACTTCATCAGAATTAAAAACTTTCGTGTGACAAAGGACACTATCAAGAAGGTGAAAAAGCAACATAGATTGGGGAAAATAATTGCAAATCTTACATTAGACAAAGGACTTGTATCCAGAATATGAAAATCATTCTTTCATGCAAAATTAAAAAGACAACCCAATAGAAAAATGAGCAAAGGATCTGAACGGACATTTCTCTGTAAGACAGACAAATGACCAATAATCCCATGAAAACATGCTACACATCAACGGTCATCAGATAAAATATAAATCAAAACCACAATGAGGTATCACTTTACACCCATTAGGAGGCTATTATAATTATATATATGAAAGGAAAATAACAAATGATGGTAAGGATGTAGAGAAATCAGAACCCTCATACACTGCAATGTGAGAATGTAAAATATTGTAGCTACTTTGGTTAAGACTTGACGGTTTCTAAACAATGCTAAACATAGAATTAACATATGACACAATTTCACTTCCACCCAAGAGAAATGAAAACATATCCACACATAAACTTGTACCTATATGTTCATAGAAGCACTTCTCATAATAGCCCAAATATGGAAAAAACTTAAACTTCCATCAAATGATGAATGCATAAATGAACGTAGTATATGCATACAATGTAACACTACTCATCCATAAGAAGGGATGATGCTCTGGTACAGTTATCTACGGATAAACCTTGGAAACTATTGCTAAATGAAAAAAGCCAATCACACACACAAAAAACAACAACTCACATCGTTTGATTCCATTTATGTGACATGTCCCAAATAGGCAAATCCGGAGAGACAGAAAGTAGGTGAGTGGAGTCCATGGGCTGGGGGAAGTGACTGCTCATGGCGGTGCTGAAAGTGCTAACACTGGGCTTACGGTGAGCACGGCACAGCTCTACGGATACACAAAAACCCCGAGTTACACACTCTTCCTGGGTGAATCGTGTACTTATATTGAGAACTGAAATAAGTCTCTCAATGAAGGCTGAAAATATGGGTCTCCCTCACAGAGAGAGAGAGAGGATGAAGCGGGCTCTTTCTCCTGTCAGTGGCACCTTCAGTGCTGGATTCTAAAAGTCACCAATGGGCGTGGAACGCGTCAGGAGTGGAGAGCGGTTCTCCATCTTTACCTCCACCTGCCACCTGCCCTCAGGAACGCTCCGTGTGACCCATGGTGGGTGGCCTGACCAAGCTGCTTCCTCGACGGTGCTGATGTAACTACTGATGAATTCAACAAGGTGGCACCTTAGGGCCAAGCAGCTCTTACCTGTTTGTAATTAAATTAATGCATACGGTTCCCTGGCTTCCTGTTGGCCATTTGTTTATTCACTCATTCATTCACCCCAGCATTGAGTTGCATATAAACACCCACGGAGCTCTGTACTGTTTCACGAGTGGAGGTCTCTGGAAAAGATTCAGGAAACCAGAAGTCTAGTCTCAGAGGCTTGGAGATGCTTCTCAACCTCTTTACCCTTTAATCTCCTCAAATGTAAAATTGTGTGATGGTCAACGGATGACAGCATCTATTAACTGGCTTGTTGTGAGGATGTGATACCGTCAACACCCCCCTCACACACGCACTCCCAGCATACATGTACACATGACACAGCATTACATTCATTGCGAAGTAAATACCCAGGATTCTGTTACAAATGAAGAAACCGAGGCCCGTGGACCTGATTCAGTTCTCGAGCTTTCAGAGGAAGCATCATGCGGGACTGAACCAAGTGTTGTCTAACTTTGTGGAGATCCTTGAGATAAGTCAAATTCACTTGTTAATCTTTTAAAGAGCCATTTAAAAAATTCTCATTTTTTTTCAGGTTTTACATCAGCAAATAGTGGGGCTGTGAATAAATACTACATCAGTCATCACGTTTCTTGGGGAAGCAGACACCCCCGTCAGAAATCCTAACCAGGGCTCTGCTGCCAACAGAATGTTTGTTTCCTTTTAGAAATGGCTCTAACACCATTTTATAATGTATCACAGAAAAGAATGTTCCCCAAACGTAGCATACAACAGTATAGCATTACTATTAATAGGCTTATCACGTGAAAATGCTCAGTGGCACTCACAATCAATAGTTCCCTGTGAGGGGCGGAGTTCCAGAGGTAATGCAGCCATTCCATCATAATGCTGTCCACACAGCACTGGCTCACGCGGGGCTCGGACTTGTTAAATCTTTCATGAAACAAGGCAACCTTTCTCGGTTTCTGGATGGAAAGTGAAGATCACTTCATGGTGAGGAATAAAATCAGTGGCTTCCAGATGTGCCGTGCAGCACGCACTCCACAGCCTCCTCCCTAGGAATTCTCTCCTGGCCCAAGACCCCAGCGCCCAGCAGAAGAGCTCAGGGCGGGCTGTGGCCGGCACCATGCAAACCAGCCCTGCCCTCCTCGGATCAGTACGCAGCCGGTGGTCTGCCTGAGCCTCTCAGAGAGAATGATTGCTCAGCAGGGACCCCAACAGTGAGTCATCATGAGAACTCGGGGTCCTGGATGGTACCCCAGCTGGAATGACCCCGTGATTGCTTTTAGGGGTAATGAAGGTGTGGTCTTTGAGTTTTCACACACACACTCTAAGCCAGCTGGAACACTGCTGTGGAGAAATATCTGCCATACCCAATGCTGGCACTTTCTCAGCCCTGTAAGGCTGTGATGCTCACAGACGCCAATCCTCACTTAGCTCTGCTCTGAGGAGTAATCGTTGATTGGTGCCAACCAATGAGATTTCCTGCCAGGCAGTATGGTTGCAGCTGGGAACCGGTGTGTGTGAGGGATTGCCACAAGCAGCAGCGATCTGACACCTGTCCTTACCTTTCCTGGACGGCAGGCCTCACCCACAACGCAGCCTGACGCTGGTGATCTCACCACCCCAACAGTAACTCCACCCGACCCTGCACCCTGGGCCACCTTTCCTGCGAGGCAGTCACTCCTCACAGCCGGTGGTTTAGCCCGAACCTGAAATCCCAACGTTCTGCAGAGTTCAGAGCAAGGAGTGGAGTGGACACTCTGGAGGGGGACAGGCTGGACTAGAAAGAGGAGCGGCAGCTCCGGGGCCAGGGGTGTCGACATTCAGGAAACACGAGTGCGAGGGAGAGGCAGGTTCACCAACAAGAAGCTAAAGTGATGGTTCCCTACCCCATGCCAGCCCTCCCTGTGGGGACATGTGCCAGGACCCTGTGCTGACCCTCCTGTGCCCTGTTCTCTTCCACACACCTTTGCACCTGGAGGAAGCACGTCCCAGCTCCTCTGGCAGCTCCGCACTGCAGCACCACCTCCTGGCCACGCCCCACGCAAGACAGAGGGCACGGTGGGAGATTTCATCAGACTACTCGGAGCAGCACATAAGTTAAAACTTATGCCCTGACCGGTTTGGCTCAGTGGATGGAGCGTCCACCTGCGGACTAAAGGGTCCCAGGTTCAATTCCGGTCAAGGGCATGTACCTTGGTTGCGGGCACATCCCCAGTAGGGGTTGTGCAGGAGGCAGCTGATCAATGTTTCTCTCTCATCGATGTTTCTGACTCTCTATCCCTCTCCCTTCCTCTTTGTAAAAAATCAATAAAATATATTTTTTAAAAAAAACATGAATTGTTTATTTCTGGAGATTTCCAATGAATATTTTTTCTACCACAGGTGACCACGGGTAACTGAAGCTGAGGAAGGTGAAACTGGGGGTCAGGAGGGACCACTGTACACCCACAGGGCATCTGTGAGGTAGTGACCGGGCTCACAGGAACAGGAAGCGGTGTTCCTGTCCTCAGAGAAGTGGTGGGCATCGTCTGCCGCATCTCCAATGACCCCACCTCCAGGTGCTCACACCACGGGGAGTGCCTGTCCTCCGTGTGACTGGACTGAATGGCTGCTGATAAAGAAGGGAACACGGTGAGCAGTGAGGGGATGCCCCTTCCCAGACTAGGCTACAAACACTACGCGTGCCCGCTTGCTGGGATCGCCAACTCTCCTCGCACGCTTGCTATGCTGGGCTACTAGGCAAGGAACAGACAGCGCCTTCAGCCAACAGCCAGCAAGGAGCGGAGGCCTTGCTCCAACAGCCTGCAAAGAACTAAGCCTGCCAGCGCCTCCTGAGTGAGCTGGGAAGTGGATTCTGTCCCAGCTGAACCTTGTAATGACTGCGGCCCCAACTGATACCATGAGGTCAGAAAGAAAAGATACTGGCCCTAGCCCTTTGGCTCCGTGGATAGAGCGTCAGCCTGTGGACTGAAGGGTCCCAGGCTTGATTCCGGTCAAGGGCACATGCCTGGGTTGCAGGCTCGATCCCCAGTAGGGGGCATGCAGGAGGCAGCCAATCAATGATTCTCTTTCATCATTAATGTTTCTATCTCTCTCTCCCTCTCCTTTCCTCTCTGAAGTAAAATATATATATTTTTAAAAAGATACTGAACTAGGATTTATATTTGTCTCATACCATTTCCTATTCACTAAATTGTTCTAAGCCGACTGTCCAAGGGTGCCTGGAGGGACCTAGTGGGGGGGCCCTCAGGGCTCTCCCTCTGGAGCGGGGCCTGCCTCCTGGGATGGAGGGTGGGTGGGGAGGAGTGTGGGCACTGGAACACTCAGCTGAAAAGGCGCGTCCAGGTCAGTGCTGTTGGCTGCTCTCACTCCGCTCCCTTCTAGACGCACTGCCACCAGGAACTGCCTGCCCTGGCTTCCTCCTCACGCTGGCATCAATTCGTTCCTTTACGCACTTGGCACACTGTCCAGGTGGGCTGTGTGGTCCGTTCTGCCCATCTTTACGGAACACAGCAAACGCTTCTCTTATTGGGAGCAATGACCCTGACGGAGCGCTCTGTGACACCGGACTGAGCAGCAGTGCGACTCCACCTCAAAGGAGTCTGAACACCAGATGTGGGTGCCTCTGCATCTCATCAGGGCCCCACCGAGGGTTGTCGGAGAACCCAAACGCCCGGTGACTGCTTGTGCCAGAGCTCCAGAGCTGACGGAGGCCTGCACAATGGCGCCCTTCCTCTCAATGACCAAGGAGGCAGGTTGTGATGTCCACACTCGGTGTCACTTACCTACAGCCTCACGGACACAGGAGATGGGATGCAGGGATCCTGACTTCACAGAGCCAGGGCTCCTTCAGGTACACATAATCTATAATAATAAAAGCGTAATATGCAAATCGACCGAATGGCTGAACAGTGGAACGACCTTCCGGACGACCACGCTATGACGCCCACTGGCATCAGGCCAGCCAAGGTGGGTGCGATGTGATTGGTCGGGGGGCCCCACCATCGCCTCGCAGAGGGAGGCCCAGGCTACCCGGCGGCAGCACTGCAGAGCGTGGGCGGGGCCTCCCTCCGTGGGGCGATTGATCACGGGGCTCCTGGACTGCAAGAGGGCGCAGTATTCTAATAAATAAACAGCCTGATTAAGGATACCCTGAGCCTCCTTTCTCATGGACTTTTAACATTATATACTGTTCAGGAAATAAACATTGTCTTTTTAACACCATAAATGTTTTATACTTTCTACAGTTTGAACATAAAAGAACGTGTGTGGAGACTAAAACCATGTCCACCTGTCTCAAGTCACACATGTTGGGACTTAACATCGTGTGCCCCACAATCCACGTAAAGTTCACATAAACTGTGTACAGACCGCCCTGAACCATGCGTGCTGCCATGTTCTAGACCAGCAGGTGGTGGGATTCCCCGGGACACTGGCAATACCCAGAGGCCTTCATGGCGTTGGGGCAGGGACTGGGCGCAGTGCTTCGGGGTCTGCTGGCAGAGGCCAGAGAGTCCACTAAACCCAAGTCCAGGTCCGCTCCTGCAACAGAGGGACCGGGCCCACCCACGTCCCACAACACGCACAGCCTTGGTCGCCACCGAGGAAAAGGAGCGGAACAGGCCTGGGGTTCAGCTGCGCAGCAGTTCAACAGCATCCCGCACGTCTTCTGTGGGGACCTCCTCCCTGCGGTGACACTAAGAGCACGGCAGCTTCTGAGGGCGGGCACAGGGTCCGCAGGGACAGCACCAGGCGCTGGGTGACCTGCTGAAACTTCATCCCCACCTCCCGAGAGGTGTGCCAGGCGCTGAGAGCAAATAGCCCATCGGGGACCGGGATCCTTAACGTGAGCTCCACTAGGCCGCCCACTAAGGGCACAGCCACCTGGAGGCAGAGACGAGGCACTGCAGCCATCACCCTGCTCCGTATGCAGCTCTGCAACCTGCCTCTTTCGTTCACGTCACTTCCCTGAACAGCAGGTTCTCTGGCTGAAATGTTCACGCCACGGAGTCAGTCACTGTTGCTGCGTGGCCCACACACCTGCTCGGTTCATTTCCTCAGCGTCTCGAGACCCTCCCCGTGTGTTCCAACCTGTGACCGTGTATCAGGGAATCATCTCTGCTTCCACCAAGATAACCCTGAACTGCCGCGAGTCAGTCCTGCTTCCACTGAATGCTTCCACTTTTGAACCACTTGTTTTTTCTCATTTTGAAAAAAAAGTAAGAATAAGAAATTATAAAACCACCAGCTAAAACATAAAAGCCTCTGAAAGGCTCCTGGCAAACATCTCAAAATGGAATCTCTTCAGGAAAATGAGTGCAAAGGAAAATAAGGTCTCCAGGCCAACGCCCCGCACTGTGCAGACCCCACTCCTCATCCACCCAGGCTTCAAGCTCATTGTTCTGAGGTGTGTGAGAAAGTGAGGTACAGATATTTACTCATTAAAACCCATTTTGCTTCATTTTAAACTCTGATTAAAATACCTGAACAAAGAGGGAAAACAGTACAGCCATTGTCTACAACGAACCCAAGTTCGCTGGAGAGACGCTAATCCGCCACCCCTGCCCCAGCGAGAGGTCACCTGCGTAGAGCCATGCAGCTGAGTTGGGAGTTTTATTATTTTCACAGATGTCAGTAAGACTAGGAATCTTCATTGATTGACACAGATTATTCCATTTTCTTTTCTTCCAGGAACTCTGAGTGGGCGGGTTTGCCTATTTGCATAGATGGGAAATCTTGGAGCCTAAGGAAACTGAAAAGACCCCGAATCAGTGAGAAACAGCAGCCTCTCCTGAGTGGGTCAAGCGTGCAGTCTTTTCCACCCTGACCTGGGCCAGATCCCAGCATCAGACAGGAGACCAGGCTTCTCCACGCTTCTGTCTCAGAGAAGGGGCTGATTGCAGAAGCCGGGGAAGTCTTTTCCAGTCTTTCAACTGAAGGCGTTTGGAGAACAGGGAAGGGTCCACTACAGAAGCCAGTCTGGGAGAGATGACCCCACAGAGATTCCCAGAGAAGCCAAGGTCCACGCAGGGCAGACATCCAGGTGTCCTAGCTGCTGGCACCAAGGACAGAGGGGTCTCCTCCTAGCCGCCTGCTGCCATGCTCATCAGTAACAAGTGAGCCCCTGGGAACTAACCCACGTTCACTGGAGAGACAGCTAATGCAAAAGGATAACCCCACCCCTGCCCCAGCTAGAGGTCAACTGCATAGAGCCATGCAGTTGAGCTGGGAGTTTTATTATTTAAAACTTAGACAAAAATACTTGAGAAAAAGCAGGGAAGGGGTCCAGCAGGATGGGAGCTCGAAATAATAAATGAGTTTTAAAAAACAATGTTCTAATACTTGTATACACACAGAAGAGATAATTGAATTCTCATTTTTATTTACTTGTATTAAAATACTAGAGGCCCAGTGCACGAATTTGTGCATGGGTGGGATCCGGCTGGCCTGTGCTGATCGGGCCCAACGGGCTGGGCTGGCTAGGGGCAGGGGCTGAGGGCGGTTGGCTGGCCGGTCCTGCCCCCTGGTCGATTTCCCGGTTGAACTCCTGGTCAAACTCCTGGTTGAGGGGATAATTTGCATATTAGCCTTTTATTATATATGATGATGATTGCCTGATAGGATTGTTTCTGGTTATCACCTCCACTGGCCCCCTTTCTGTCCTTGGCATTCACTCATTAGTCTCTTTAATTAAGTCTGGGCTCAAAACTCATACAGGGAAGTGCAAATAAAATACTGCCTCGTGTTTCCACATTGAAACTAAGACTAGATTAAATGTTGACCTAATTTAATAATGTATTTGCCACACTTTGAAAATAAAGAAAAGAAACGTAAGCACAACAGCACCCAGACGTAACCCTGGGCACCCGGGCCCACCTGCAGCATGGCCCTCACTGGCCGACTCGTTTCTAGACCAGGTGCTTCTAGGGCCAGGGTTCCACGCCTTTGGAATGGGGGTCTGGCAACGTGCCTTGCTGCTCTTTCCTAGAGTGGGTATGGAATCCCTGTGATCCCACGATTCCTCGCCTGCTTTGACTGGCATTTTGTATGTCATGTGCATATTTCCAACAGGGTGGGAGGCTAGCCTGGTGTTTCCAGAAAGTCAGGCCTGACAGCCCTGTGCCATGAGCTGTCCATGTGACCACATGCTGGCTGTCCAACCCTGGAGCCCGTCTTGAATATATGTAGAATGAAATTCTAATTATAGAATAACTGTGAGTTCTCCCAGGCATTAAACCCATCCGCCCGTCGTCCATCCAGCCATCCATAGATAGGGTCGTTAAGGACTGAATGTGATGTCAGATGGGATGAGGGTAGGGAGGTGGGTGAAAAGGGGCAAAGAAGTACAAATCGCCAGTTATAACCACATCACGGGACGTAAGGACAGCACGGGGAAAATAGTCTATAATATTGGAATAACTACGCATGGTGTCAGATGGGTACTAGACCTATCGGGGTGATCGCTTCCTAAGTTATATAAACGTCTAATCACTACGCTGTGCACCTGAAACTAATATAATGTTGTATGTCAGCCATAATTAATTTTTTAAAAGATAATGCGTTTAAAGTCCTTCCTATAACGCACTCGGGACCCCACCTGTTCCCTAAACTGTAAAATGCAGCTCTCATGGCAGCACCTGTGAGAGGGACAGCAGCACCACCTTCCTCCGCAGCAGCTCGTGGTCAGGCCTCTCCATTCGACATGTCGGTGGTCCCTGACCGCCAGACAAATGCAGTGCACGCTCTTCACCCTGCCCCGTGCCCTTTCGCGGTCTCTGTCTCGGCCACCTCGCCCCTCCCCGCAGCGCTGTCATTCCATTTCCTCTGAGTCCCCACAGGCAGGCCATGCACCGCCGCTGTGCGAGCCTGTGCAGTCATGGCGATGCTGCGGGAGCGCCTGGGTCTCCTCTACAGGGACCTGTCTGTGCAGACCTGGCAGAGTGACATTGCATAGTCCAGTGACGGCGAACCTTCTGAGCTCAGCGTGCCAGAATTTTGAAAAACCCTAACTTAACTCTGGTGCTGTGTCACATATAGAAATTTTTTGATATTTGCAACCATAGTAAAACAAAGACTTATATTTTTGATATTTATTTTATATATTTAAATGCCATTTAACAAAGAAAAATCAACCAAAAAAATGAGTTCGCATGTCACCTCTGACACGCGTGTCATAGGTTCGCCATCACTGGCATAGTCGATCAATAAATGCCTGAATAACACCTCAAATCTGTCATGAGAATTATAATTTATTCATTAGCCTGAGACTCACTGATGAAACATATCTATATTTATTTTTAAATTTTTATAGGAAAGTTGTTTACATGGTTTAAAACCGGAGAGTAACAGCGACCCATGATGAAAAATCTCCCTCCTCCCCAGTCTCTCTTCATCTGCTAACCCTCAGCCCTGATACCCACACGTCCTCCTCCTCTTCAGGGTTCTCCCAGAAGTCCCTGCCTCTCCCAACACACGCGTGTGTCCTCCCCTTTGATGACAGAGGGTTGTGGAATATGGATATTCAGATACTCCGTGAACATAGGGAGATGGCAGGTCCCGAGCACTGAGCCCCGGCACGCGCAGCCCATCGCGGGGTCACGATGGAGCCCAACGTTCCTGCGTCTCAGGAGTCCTTCTCCCTGGACTGCGGTGAACTGCATCCCCCCTAGTGATAACAGCTCACACAGTTTTCCGGTTGAATGTTAGTCAGTGTGAGATCCTGGGCATGATAAATACGGGCAGCTTAAAAATAAATTATATTAATATCATATAAGGTCATAATGTAAAAAAAAACCTTAAAATCCCTGTACAGATGAATACATGGTGCACGGAAACGTGATACCCAGCTTCCGTGTACTTTGTGCTAATTGAGAATTCCTCACAGCAGAGCCTCTGTTGCTATGGACACCATCCCCGAGAGGAGGTGCAGAAAATTCCTCCACATGTTCACATGTGCCAGAGGAAGGTGCGCATTTCCCCATTAATTCTCAAAGAAATCTCTGCGTGTGGCGACTTACACGTGAGGATTTAGATGTTTGGAGTGGAAATGCCTCACCCATCACTGCAACAACGAAGCCGTAAGACAAACATATTCACAATGGCCTCCACATGGCACCCAATTTTAAAAATTAATCACCCCTCACCAGCCAAAATGAGCTTATCCCCGCCCGTGCCAGGGCCCGCTGCAGGGCTCAATCCTTTCTTATCCTCAAAGTAATGCTGCGGGTCTTGTAACATCGACCAGTGGTGCGCATACCCATGCAGCACACCCTACTGTCCCCGCCTGTCAGCCAGGGTGCCCCGAGTCCACCACGTGGCCACGCCCTGGGAGGGGATGGCCTCTGAGTGATGGCATAGCCATCAGCCGGCCAGACGACTGGGGGCCATCCAACACGCTGAGTGCTGCGTGTTAGGTTAAAGGACCACTTCCCCGCACGGAGTGTCCTCACCACACCCCGTGACAATGCCTCTGCTGTGCACAGGGGGCTGGTGGGGACACAAGCACACTCCCCATTTATGCAGGAGACAGCTGGGCCCAGGCAGGATGCCCGCCTCCCTGGCCACCCCACTCCCATCCCTTCTCTCACGGCATGTGAGCAGCTACTTTTTTATGTATTTTATGTTCACTATGGATTCTGGGATGTTTTTCTTATTACAAGATACTAATTTATTTTTAAAAGCCAGACTGTATCAGTGGGGCTGGGATAATAGCGATCAGACAACATTTTCCATGTAGAGTTTTCAAGTCTTTTTTCAAAGGCAGGCGTGACGCACTCCCAAGAATCCCGAGGGGGAGCAAACCTCACACTGGTCTGCCAGGCCAGGCTGTCGTGCTGGCTGCTCAGGGGGGGTGGGGGGGGGGGCGGGGAGGGAGGGACAACTGTTACAGACGCTGTGAGTGGGAAATGGTTCCCGTGCACCTGTCCAAGGTAAGCTCCGGCAAGTCCTCCCTGGAGCCCACCCAAACCTTCCGATGATGGCATCACCTCTGATCAGTCGTCGGCAATTAGTAGCTTTCAGTTGCACTTGTGAGATCCTCTTAAGAGAGTTTAGCATTTTTAATACTAACACAACCGGAGAGTCACTAATGTAGTATAAGACGTTTTATTAAATGAAAACTAATTGTGCTGTTCAAGTTATATTAAAACCACATTATCTCCTCAAAGCAGGTACAGCTGGGACAATAGTTGATAAGCTCAAAATGCATTTAATCACAAGAAAAAAGGGTGTCGACTAGCAGACAAACCACACCACGGCAATCGCGTGTGCACAGCGCACAGAGGCGTCCGCTCTCCACCAACCACACGCTCTCTGAGGGTGGGAGAGCCTCCTGTGGGTAAGAGCAAGCACCACATTGGAGACAGAATCAGAACATTTACATTTCAAGTAAGAATTAAGTAATATTCTCAAGAGGGAAGAACTAGCAGGAAAAATGCAAATAAGGGCATTTTAAGGAGGGGACCCTGCCGACATTTTTGGCGGACAAGACGTCTCAGAGAAACCCCACATCAGCAGCCTGGGCAAGAAGCTGGCTTTCCAGGGGCCCAAGCAGATGTCACAGAATTCACATCTTTGCATTCATGTATCTGATGCCCACTGCCTTCCTGACCTTGGTCCAGTGTGGAGCTCACCCCTCTGCAGCCTTTCAGTGTAACTTAAGAAACACCCATCCAGGGCCTCAATCCACTGGGCACAGTCCCTCAAGTACGAGGAGACCCTAAATGGAGACTTGAGGTCCCCGGTGGCCTGGGTGGGAGGGCAGTGGAGAGACTCAATCTGTGCAGGGGAAGTTACTGTGGCTTCTCTACCCGGGCGAAGTTCTCGTCTCTGAGCAATCACTGTTCTCCCTAAGGAGAAGCTTCCCACTCCCAAGTAGAATCTCGGGTCACTCGGCCCAATTATAAAATCCTTCAATTGGAGACATCAGATTATTACTGAAAAAGAGTACACTGGATCATAGACATAGTCCCTTTTATTACTGGAAAATTAACTACTTATTTTCTCATATTCTGTAATGTCAAATACTTGTACTCATTAATGATTATATTTTACTAGAGGCCCGGTGCACAAAAATCTGTGCACTCGGGGGGGGGGGGCGGTCCTTCAGCCTGGCCTGTGCCCTCTCGCAGTCTGGGACCCCTCAGGGGATGACCACCTGCTGGCTTAGGCCCGCTCCCCGGGGGGATTGGGCCTAAGATGGCAATCAGACATCCCTCTGGCAGCCCGGGAGACCTCGGGGGATGTCCACTTGCCAGCGGGGAGCAGGCCTAAACTGCAGTCGGACATCCTTAGCGCTGCTGAGGAGGCAGGAGAGGCTCCCACCACCACCGCTGTACTGGCAGTCATCAGCCTGGCTTGTGGCTGAGCAGAGCTCCTCCCATGTGAGAGTGCACTGACCACCAGGGGGCAGCTCCTGCATTGAGCTTCTGCCCCCTGGTGGTCAGTGTGTGTCATAGTGACCAGTCATTCCCAGTCGTTCTGCTGTTAAGGTCAGTTTGCATATTACCCTTTTATTATATAGGATAGAGGCCTGGTTCATGGGTGGGAGCCGGCTGGTTTGCCCTGAAGGGTGTCCCGGATCAGGGTGGGGGTCCTGCTGGGGTGCCTGGCCAGCCTGGGTGAGGGGCTGATGGCTGTTTGCAGCTGGTCACACCCATTCAAGGTGGGGGTCCCCACTGGGGTGCCTGGCCAGCCTGGGTGAGGGGCTGAGGGCCGTTTTCAGGCTGGCCAAGCCCCGCCGGTGACGACGGAAGCTCCCAGCCTCTCCTTTTTTCTTTTTTTATTCTGGGATTTATTTACCTTCTATAATTGAAACTTTGTTGCTTTGAGTGGAGCTCAGAGCTGGCCGCGACAGGGAAGCTTGGTTTCCTGCTCGCTCCAGCTCCGTGGCCATGGCCCTGAAAGCAGGTATCTGGGGTTTATTTATCTTCTATAATTGAAACTTTGTTGCTTTGAGTGGAGCTCAGAGCCGGGAGAGGCAGGTGGAAGCTTGGCTTCCTCCATCATTGGGGCCTCCTGCTTGCTCCAGCTCCGTGGCTGCTGGCCACCATCTTGGTTGGGTTAATTTGCATATAGTCGCTCTGATTGGCTGGTGGGCGTGGCTTAAGGCATAGCAAAGGTACGGTCAATTTGCATGTTTGTCTTTTATTAGTGTAGATATCCAAGACAAGAATGACTCAACCTTCAGAAGATGCCATTTAATGTAGTTTTGAGAAGGTCCCATGTGAAAGCAGCTGGAGCAACGAAGTATGTTGATGTGGACTGTAGGGTCTGGAGCCTCAGGGCCACCTCTGTGCCCTGGGAGGTGCAGACCCACATCAGGGCAGGACAAGGAGGCGTGTTTCCTGCACCAGGAGCCGCTGTTGCTGCACTGGGGCTGGAGCGAGTGCAATCGAGGGAATCTCAGACCCACCAGGATACGTGAGGCCTGTTTCTCCCTCTTTGTCAGCCTGAACTTCGAAGGAGCAATAACACTTTTCTCCTCTTCTTTTACGCCTATGGCACATGAGCGATTGATTTTTTTAATGAGTTCATTATACTCTTATTTTTGTTTTCTTCTTTCTTATGATAAGATGCTATTTTTTTTTTAAAAGCAAGACTGTATCAGTGGGGCTGAGTTAACAGTTTCATTGTAGATTTTTCAAATCTTTTTAAAAGTAATACATGCTACACTCTAGAGAATTCCTTATGGATCACTTTTGTACTTTTATGTATTTGCAATATGAATAGATGTAGGGAGAGCAAACTGTTCAGAGATTCTTGCCAGATCTGAAGACCCCAACAAATCGCCCTAAGAGTTAACATGGGATAAATTCTGTGTATGCTGTTTATTTCAGGGAAAATAAACAATTTCAGTGAAAATATTAGGCCAGATATACCATGTGTTGCATTTTTATTTCAAGGAGAGGATGATTCATTACGATAACCAGGGACTGTTTAGCTTTGATTGAAACCAAAGCTAAACACCTTCAAACTGAGAGCCAATCCTCTGATCTGGGTCAGGTGACCAACACAGAGGAGTCTAGGGTCTCAGTGAGGAGCCCTGTGGCTGGCTCAGCGAGAGAGTGATCTAAACCCTCAAGGCAATGGGTGTCAAGCCCCGAGAAGGACACTGAGCACCTCTTCCTTTGCAAACTTTTCACGGTGTTTTTGTTTTTTTGTTAAATAGGAGGACATCCTAAAGAGAGCCAGATAAAGGGTTTATTGTAAATGGCTGCATTTTTCCTTTAAAGTGGACTGTATATTCATTAAATGCTCTACAAATAAGACCCTGATTAAAATAAAATCTATCTTCATCAGTGAAATATATTATGTTATTACTCCAGGACTTCAACAGCTACACTTAAGTATTCAGAACACATCTCTCAGTTTCTTGAAAACAAACAAAAATGAGCATTTGATGCATCAGATATCTTACAGCCATTTCAACTGCAGTATGGCCACGCCTGGGCTTGTGATGTGGCCCAAACCTGCCCATTTCCTCCAGCCAGTGACCTACTGATGTCAGGAGGCCCCTCCCACTGCCCAGAGGTCAGCTGTGGAGGCTGAGAGCATGGCCAGGGCCCGCCAGAGAGGTGGGTGCCAGCCAGCTCAGCCCTGCTCTCTGAGGTGAGCTGACCTTGAGGAGCCCGAGGTCCCTCACCTGTGAAGCAGAGGTCACTATGCCTCTTACTGGCACACGGCGTGGTGGGAACTACATTGTATGAAACGTGCTTACGAAGCATGAGCCCAGGATCTGGCATGAAGTTTAGAAACAATAAATGGTGGCAAACAAGAAAATGAACTATCAACACAATGTATGAAGTCTACGCTGGCAGGCAGGCTCCAGCAGAGGGTGCAGTCCCATGCGGCCCTGCTGGTGATGTCAACCACAATCTCTTCTCGAGCAGTCAAGCCGGGCTCTGCACACCATGGCCCAGGAGCCAAATATGGCCCACAGCCTGTTTCTGTAAATAAAGTTTTATTGGCACACAGCCGTGCCATTCATTTACAGGCCGTCTGTGGCAGATTTGTGCCAAGGCAGCAGAGGTGCGTAATGGCATGGAGACCATCCGCTGTCAGAGGCTGAGATGGTACCACCTGACCCATTACAGGAGCAGGGAGCCCACCTCTGGGGAAGAAGTAGCATCCAAACACCTCAGACAGCTCCTGGGGGCTAAGCCGAGGCAGCAGCAGGACAGAGGTCTTTTACCAAGATCCTCAATCTATAGCATCTTCTCCCCATTTCTTAATTTTTTGCCCTATTGTAATTGGCAGCAACTGCAATGAAAAAATATTTTAAAACTAAACGGGTTTGTGAGCAAGATTTCAGAGAGAATGAGTGGCTGCACTCAGTTTACTGCTAGTTTGGAGGGAAGAGGGATTCTCAGAACAGACTGCACTGTGGCAGCAACTGTGAGCAGGAATGGAAGGAAGCCGTGTCCCCAGAAGGGGACACACAGAAAAACACATGGGAAGTCGGACCAGGCTGACCATGAACCAGGGGCTTACACAGTGTTTGCCCAAAGGGCTCAAACCCTGACCTTACACAGTCATCTGATCTGAAACACAGTTCTCAGAACTCTGAAATTGAGTTCCTTCTTGAATAATGGCCACACCCTCTTGACATTTACTGGAGTCTATGTCTAATAATGTGCTTGCTGCAAGTTTCAGTAGCTAATAGCAATGAGACTCATTCTTACCAACATGATGGCACACGGCTTGTCATTCTGGGTGCTCAGAATGTGGACACATGCAGAGGTTTACCATGCTTCGGCAAGAGGCTTGGCAGAAGCACAAAGTGACTGTCCTCAGTGGACCACTGTGCTATGAACAGCCTTACACGTGCGTGGCCGAGGAGCTCTTCCTGGCACAGGGACACCCCAGCACGTGAGATGCATGGAGGAGGAACAGCGGGCTCGAGCCTGCTGCTTACCGCGAAGTTCAGCACTGCCAGACGTTCAACAGGCTTTTAGAAATGAGCTCAGCAACCAGCTCCTACCTCACGTGGGGTCGATTTAACAAAAACGCCACTCTGTTCTACTCCCACTCTCCCCTGTAAACCCCATCCCGACTTCTTCCTGTTCCCCTGGTGGCTGGGGTTCTCTCCCAAAACGACTGCCCTCCCTCCAGGGACCACGAGCTTCCCAGGGAGTCCGGGGGGAGAGGCACAGAGACCTCCCGCACCCCTGCTCCCTCTCACCACACTAAGGGACTCAGAGCCAGTGGAAGTCACTCTTTGGTAAAGACATTAGAAAGCAGGACTGCTTCAACACTGGCTGAAGCTGGGCATAGTATGATCTAAATTACTGCAAAGACTGCTATACAAAGTCACCATAATTTTTCTTAGTACTTCTCACCTCACTGTCATTATTTTTACAGTGTCTTATGCAAATATGTATACCACATGGTTCTATAATCTCTGGGTCATTGTTTTCCATTTTTGATGTTGAGTATCTGTGTGTCTATTTAGATTTGTGGGCTGTGCTCTCCCTGCTATGCCTCTGGTAATACCGTCCAGTACATCCCAAATGGCTGTGAAGGCGCTAACCCTCCAGGCTGTGCCTACTGCAGCCTCCTCCCCTTCCCTCCCCTGCTGCCAGCACTGCTATGGTCCCCATCTGTCCACTGCAGTGGTCAGAACAAGGGCAAAGGGGCACAGCTCACCTCAGTCAGTTCTTAATTGCTGCGAGTCTGCACTCCACTTCACCAAAGTCAAAACGTCCCTCAGAGATAATTATAATAATCACAGGT
The DNA here is from genome assembly GCF_000147115.1 of Myotis lucifugus. Taxonomy (NCBI): domain Eukaryota; kingdom Metazoa; phylum Chordata; class Mammalia; order Chiroptera; family Vespertilionidae; genus Myotis; species Myotis lucifugus. Next base: position 171,440 of record NW_005871741.1, on the reverse strand, counting down.
AAGTAGGAAGGCTTTGACTGCAAAGTCCTAATCACACAGACTGGTCCTCGCTGACTGAGAGCCTGTTGGGCACGGCCCTCCTAGCGCCTTCTCCGAGTGCTCACCACAGAAGAATTCTATGGAAGCGAGGGAGCCCCAGGACTGTCACCACGCCGCGTGCCCCACCTAACAGCTGAGGCAGCCTCACCCCGAGTCCTCCTGCAGGTGCCTCCTGGGAGGAATGCCTACAGCGTCCCTGTGGGAGGGGACATATCTGTGAGCCCTGCACAGCCCACATTCCTCGAAGCTGGAAAATAGGGGCGCCAACACTGAAGGGGGCCTTGGGGAAGCACCCAGACTCCAGGAAAATCGATGGTCTCCCCTCAACTGATCACAGGGCAGGTCTCTCCATGTGCACGTAGCCCTGCCCCTGTCCTGAGCCGGACTCTGTGGAGAACTGTTTCCTTGGCATGTCCACCTGGTAGCCAAGAAGCATCTCCCACAGAACAGAGTGCAGCAGAGTGTTCCTTCCAAGCCCCTCACCACACCCACACAGCACCCCACCCGCAGAAGTGGGAACAGCGGAGTAACCACAGAAAATCAGATGACAAAATGACTAGGGCTGGTGATAAGCTTCTAATTTTCTTAGGTTTATTTTGCTTGCATTTGGAAAAGAAACTTAACACAGTGACAAAATACTACATTTATGTCTACAAACACACAAATATATATATATGTGTGTGTATATATATATATATATATATATATATATATGTATATATATATATGTAAACACACACAATGTGATGGACATAATTACTTATCAGTTTTTGTTCTATATCTATATTTAATCAATTATAATGATTTCTGAGTCCCATCTTATTCCAAGGCCACATGAAGAGTTAGATTAGAAATTATGGATGCAAAGCATCCCTCACAAGAGTGGTACCCACTGAAGATGGGTGAGTGACTCAGAATGGAAGCGCTAGCAGGACCCTACAAGCAGCAAGTTCCAAACTTCCTTCAAGATACTTCATGTGAGGAATTGCTTTAAAAAATTCAAGCGTAAGTTAGAATATATTAACCCATAAAATAACTGAGATAATCACACCCCCATTGAAGGCGTAACTGAAGGGAGCTTAAGCAAAAACACTGATACATAAAAGAAATTTATTATTTACTCAATATTATTTGAAGGTGTAAATAAGGCTGAGTAAAGCTATCAAAATAAATGATTTCAGAAATTCCTAAAAAAGCTCTACTCAGGTACCTAATAGCCATAAGATCAATAAAAAGGAGACGCTAATATTTCTAAAAATGGTTTAAAACCTGGTTTTATGGTGGGCTATCATTTGAAATATTTGAAAATTTCTCATATTTTAAATACTACACGAAATAGCCCCGTAGGTACTGCCAATTAGTATAACGTAATTCCAGCTATTTTTTCTTGGAGGTGTTTTTTTTTTTCCCAAATGAAACTAGAATTACTATGACAAAAAGGAAAAAAAAGTATCTAAATTTAGTAATCGCTGATCAGCTACCACTCCCTCCCCGACACAGACAAACCACCTCGAGGTGACATCAAATGTGTACTCTACATGTGCATTGAGTTTAGAACACACGCGCTCCCATAAAATACAGACGGTAAACAGAATAACAAGTCACCTCAGGGAGAAGAAGACTAAGTGAGGACTTCTGTGTATCACTGAGAGCAAGTATCAGGGTACTGAGTTGCCTCCAGGTTTTATTTAAAAAAAAATTTTGTGCCCTAGCCAGTTTGATTCAGTGGATAGAGCGTTGGCCTACGGACTGAAGGGTCCTGGGTTCGATTCAGGTCAAGGGCATGTACCTCGATTGCAGATTCAATCCCCAGCAGGGGCCATGCAGGAAGCAGCCGATCAATGATGTTCCTCTCTCATTGATGTTTCTATCTCTCTATCGCTCTCCCTTTCTCTCTCTCTAAAAATCAATAAGAACATATTAAAAAAAATTTTGTGAGTATATTCATTAGATTAAATATTCAACCATGCATTTAAGGTAAGAATGTGAAGATGAGCATAATATATTTACCTGCTGGTTGGGCTTGCAGTTATATTGAAGCTTTATGCAAACCCAGAAGCACAGCCTCATATGCCAGAAAACTACAGATCCATTTCCCAATAGAATAGAAAGGGCGTGTGATGGGCCAGGTATAAATCAGAGCGCAGTGAGAGGACAGCCTGTTGGGAACAAGTAACAAGGGCAGTAACACAGGGCTTCACATTACAGTGTGTTTGCCTACATGAGCAGGCCCTCAGGAATTAATTTTTACCATAAATAGTAATCTCTGAAAGATGTGGTATAAGGTAAAAACTCATAAATATCTCATCTTATTGGGGAGTCATTAACCACTAAGCAATTAAAGGGAACTAAAAATTCAGTTTTAGTGTAATGAATATATTAAAAATTTATCTCAGTGCAGGACATTGGATTACATTTTTGAATTCCAAAACATGTTTCAAGGATTAAATGGTCATTTTTCCCCCACACGGTACGAAAATCATACTAAATGCATCAGGAGGAGCAGTGGGGCATACCATGTAGGTATCACTTAGGGTATGGGCTCTGAGTGGAGGCCCCTTCACTTGCTTGTCCCTTGCTAGAGACAGGCCCCCAAAAGAAACGTGTGTGTGTGTATGTGCGCGTGTGTGTGTGTGTGTAACAGAGAATGAAGGGATCGCGTCCGTGGTCAGAGGCTCTCACTCCAGGGGGCCTGTGCGCCTCATCTGAATGTGGTTTTATTAACCATCAGGCTTGTCCACAAGCTTTTTCTCGGAGGAATGTACGCTGATGGCTGTGCTGTCTGCTTCCTTCACCTGGGCTGGACAGGAAGTGGTCTGTGCACCTGCCCACTCAGCCCAGGGGAGCTCAGAGTCTGCCACCTGTGCCTGGGGGTGGGCCTCACCCACGGAACCTCGTGTCCCTGGACACATGTAGTCACGTGGAGGACTCCATCACACTGCTTGCCAGGGGCCTAATGACATCACGATAACAACTTGTTTCAGAAAGAGTACTTCTTCTCTCCCTTCTCCTCTTCCCACTACATTAAACTTTCCATTATGGGCTTGGTTATTTATTTTTATTAAAAAAAATAATGGTAAAGTCAATACAGAGCTGTTCCTTTCTCTCATTGTCTTAACCCTAAGTTACGCCCCAAAGGTGTGCTGCCCACACTGGTGAAAAACATGGACAAGCTGTGTTCTTACAAACACCAACTGCTGGCAGAAACTAAACAAAAAAATGCTGAAATTCTAGAATTCGGGACATTTGAGCCATATACCTTGTCCAGATAGAGCAATTTGTACATTAGCAAGGGTTACACCAAGCTCTTCATTCCCTGCATGTGGAAAGAATATGCACGTCACACACATGTACATAGGCACACGCACGTGCACACATGTGCACACAGGCCTGCACATGTGGAAATGTGCAGGATTCTCCTCTCACTAGAACAGCAGCACTCCCAGCCCAGCTCCCAGCTCACGGGCCTCCGCTTTCTGAGAGCATCCCTCACATGGAAGGGTGTTCTCATCTCACCTGTCCCGCTGGCCCATCCCACCTGAAGTCAGTTCTCAGCGCTAATTTGAGTTTCAGACCCTCAGCCACCAGGGGGCGGTCCCCACAACCAACCAGGCCATCCAAGGAAGGTGGTGACTTAGTTTCTGGTGAGAAACTCAAGATGCTGCCTCTGACAAAGTCCCCAAGTCCCACTGATATAACTGTCAGGTTTTCAAGTTTTTTTATTTTTATCATTTTATATTTAACCCTTTAAAATTATTTAACATTAAAAATAATTGTGCTTCACAGTCATTTTTATCGACTTTTCCCTGTAAATCACGTAGAGAAAAGAATAAGTTCCCGTTTGGTTCCAGTTGTCACTGGGCCCTCTCACTTTTACCAGCACCGGCCGCTCCTCTCACGGACACCGTCCTCGCCCACCCAACCCTGACGGGACAGGGCAGACTGCTGCTCAAGGTTCTTTTCAGACCCTCCCTCCTCCCAGACTGAATGGAGAAGAGCCAGTGAGCATGACGCCACTCCTGGGTCCTAAAAGCCACACCGCGGGTCTGCACCTGAGCAGGGGAAAGGGAGACCTACTTTATCTTTGTAAATGTCCTTCCAGCAGTTTTGGCACCGATGTTGGGACCATCTGCGTCTGGATCTGCATCAGCCTCACCCCGTCCACAGCACTGGGACGGCCACTGTACGGTCACAGTGGGACTTCGCGTGCGTGAGCCAGCCAGAGACGGTCCCAACCAGAATCGGGGGCTCCCTGCGCCTACTTATGTCATCGTGGAGAACTGACCTGACCTGTGCCTCCGTTTATTCGTCTGTAACCTGAGAAAAATGACACTACTTCCTTCAGAGGAGCTGTGAGGCGGAGCGCAGGAAGACTCAGGGGGTGCCCAGGGCAGTGCTGGACACAGTGCACAGCCGATGCCCAGAACTATGCTCGTAGCAGGTCTGCACACAGAGCCATCTGCTCAGTAAGTCCGCACCCTCTGTGATGCCTGGACTAAATACCTAACATCTGTACAACACGCTACACGTTATAAAGCAATTCACGACAGGGTCTAAGTTCTCAAGAACCTCAATGGTCCAAACAAAACACAACCTTTAAAGCAAGATGCAGATTCCTTGCACGCTGGCTGTGGTATACCCTGGGACATGAGCACCTATCAGCGTGTGGGAACTAGGGCCGGGGAAAGGGTGGGGTCTGAGTGGACTGTGTTCGTCAGGCTAATCTCATCCCCTGGGCATGGGATTGGTCCACATGGGAGGAAACCAAGAGAGCAATGTACCACATACACAAATATAAATTCCACATTAAATTAAAACAGACATTTCTTTTTTTAATATTTTTTATTTTTACTGGTTTCAGAGAGGAAGAGAGAGAATCATTGATCAGCTGCCTCCTGCACGCCCCACACTGGGGATCAAGCCCACAAACCAGGCACGTGCCGTGACCAGGAATCGAACCATGACCTCCGGGTTCATAGTTCAATGCTCAACCACTGAGCCATGCCGGGCCTGGAAATACAGACATTTCTTAAAGAACTGTAAATACACTGGTAAAGTTTTATGTGACTATTATTTCTAAATAGGAAAGAATTTCTTAAATAATATAGGACATAAGCCACATAATTAAAAACTTCTATATGGAAAGAGGTACCATAAATGTAGTGAGCAGTGAAATGACTGTCTTAAGAGAAAATATTTAAAATATTTGACAGAGCCTGGCTGGCATGGCTCAGTGGTTGAGTGTTGACCTATGAACCAGGAGGTCATAGTTCGATTCCAGGTCAGGGCACATGCCCGGTTTGCAGGCTCCATCCCCAGTGTGGGGCATGTTGGAGGCAGCCTATAAATGATTCTCTCATTATTGATGTTTCCATCTCTCTCTCCCTCTCTCCTTCTCTGAAATCAATAAAAATATATTAAAATATTTGACAGAAAAAGAGTTGATATCTTCTAAAATAGAAAGACATTCTGAACTTTGAAAGAATCTAGTAGAAAAAGAGTCACAAACAGACAGCAAGTCACACAAGTGGAAGCACAAATAGCCAAAGATATATAGAAGATGCTCAGACTTCTTAGCAATTAGAGAAATGCATATTAAAATAATATAGCATTTTCACCAATGAAATTGGCAAAAATTCAAAAGACTTATGCCATCCTCATCTACTGTGAAAAAACAGATTGTTAGAACATTGTTCGAAGAAATCTGACATCATTAAGTTTTGAATGATAGTCCCACTGACCCAATAGCCCAGTAAACTGAATCCCTCCTCCAGAAATAGAAGCACAGGTATCCAGGTACAAGTGCATGAAGGTGTCTATGGCAGGGCTTTGTGGAGCAGCAAACATTGGAATCAACCTAAATGTCTATCGACAGGGGAGCTAACACAGACCGTGGAATATTCTGCTGCTGTTTTAAAAATATACAGACCATGATATTTGATCAGATCAACCGATGTCTATGTTATCTGATTAAGTAAGAAAAGGAAGTTACAGAGAATGTCATAATATAATCTCATTGTTTACAAAAAAACACCCTATTTATATTGACATAGATCCATTTGAGGGTGGATACAAGTAAATCTGAGCTTTTGGACAGAATAAGGAGAATAACATTAGCTTTGTCTTTATATGGCTTTGTTTGCTTCGTTTGGTTTATTATAATTCTACTAGAGGCCTGGTGCACAAAATTCGTGCACAGGGCAGGGGGGTCCCCTCAGCCCAGCCTGCCCCTTCTCACAGTCTGGGAGCCCTCAGGGGATGTCCTACTGACGGCTTAGGCTGCAGTCTGGTCTCCCTCTGCTGGTGGCAACCGGCTGATCAGGGAAAGGCACCGCCCCTATCACCCCCTTGCTGCTGCTGCCTCTGGCCTCCCTCTAGAGGAGGCGACCCGGCAATCAGGGGAAGGCGATGTCTCCATCACACCTCTGCTGCTGCCACTGCCAGCCGTGAGGATGTCTGAGCCTCGCCCTTCACAGCCACTGCAGCTTGCCTGAGCCTTGCCCGTCCCTCATTGCCTGAGCCTTGGGTCCTTGCAGCAGCAGTGGCCACCGGCAGCTTGCCTGAGCCTGGGGCCGGCCCTGGGCAAGCGGCAGTGGCCACCGGCAGCTTGCCTGAGCCCCAGGCCGGCCCTGGGCAAGTGGCAGCTGCCATCACGTCCCCAACACTGCAAGTCTCTGCCCACCCGCTGCGCACGCAGCCTGATCGGTCGTTACTGTGATGGCATTCCAACTAATTTGCATATTACCCTATTATTAGATAGACTTTTGGGCCCAGTGCAAAAATTTGTGCACCTTGAAAGGAACTGTGGGCCACGAGGCTGCCGTAGGCACAGGGGCAGGTCTCAGCCCATCTTCTGCGCCCCTGCCCGGCCCTTCCTGCCGTGACCCCCGGTCCCCTATCTGCCCACAGACCAGCTCCTGCTGTGGCTGCTTCCATGTGTTAACGGCATCGACCCTGCTTGCACCTGCTAACAGTGCAGAAAGATTGGGGCCAGCAGCAGGTGCGAGCGGGGCTGGCACCGTCAGCGGGTGCAAGCGGCGGCTGCTGCCCTAATCACCCCTCAGAAGCAAGGGGAGGTGGAGAGGCCCTCAGGGATGATCAGGGCCGGCAGCCACTCACACCCGCTGACGGCCCTGAGCAATTGGGACTGACGCTGGGCACCAGCAGCAGGGGCGACAAGGGCTGGCACCAGTAGCGGGTGCAAGTGGCAGCTCTGGCGCCAGCAGCAGGTGGGAGCGGGGCCATCACCAGCAGCAGGTGGGAGCGGGGCCATCACCAGCAGCAGGTGCGAGAGGCGGCTGCTGGCCCCAATTGCCCCTCAGGAGCAGGGGCAAGTGGAGAAGCCCTGAGGGGCAATTGGGGTCAGCAGCCGCCACTCGCACCCGCTGATGGTGCCGAGCAATCGGAGCCGGTGCCGGGCACCAGCAGCGGGTGTGAGTGGCGGCTCCAGTGCCAGCAGCAGGTGCGAGTGCTGGGCGGGACCATGGCGCGCTGGAGTAAATAATTTTCAGTAACCACCAGAGGCTTGCCCCAATTATAGTGACCGGCACCCCGCCTTGGTCTGGCGCCCCCACTCACCTGCTCCACCATCCCATTGCGGCCAACACCTGCCATGTTCCGCACGCGCCCCCTGGTGGTCAGCGCACGTCATAGTGACCGGTTGTTTGGTCCTTCAGTCTATTTGCATATTAGGGTTTTATATATAGATTTTTGAAAATTCAAAAAAACACCCTTAAAAGCAATTTTCATGAATTCAAACAGAACTTCAATATTAAAAATGCTAAAAGAAGCAGTCAATATTTGGAGAAAATGTATCCCCTCTAAATATTTTTAAAGTTAAGGCTTAGGAGGTGCAATTTGTGTCCCAACAGCCCTATCTGAGCAGAGAAGAGACGCCTTTCACAAGAGCAATCTATCCTGGGGGCAACACCATGTTGGGTCTCCTCGTCCTCATGTGAAAGCTCTGGTGACTCAAAGGAGCACAAAAGGACGGGCAGCAGCCCCCACCAGCCCAGCAGCTCCCCTGTGGCCTGAGACACTCTCTGAGGAGTCAGTCCCTCAGTGTCAGGGTGGGTGTTACTGAGCCGACACCTCAGCACACAGATGCACATAAATAATAGCACACAATTAAGCTCATAGCTATGAGCTTACAAGAAGCAAAGACAAGCAGATGCATAATTTTCAGTGCAGATGTCACCTTATCTTTTAAAAATTGCTTTTTAATGAAAGATGACATATTACTGGTGAGGGCTACACAGAGAGTATTTACTTGCTGAGTAGATTTATAAATGTGCCTTTGGGCAAATAGGTGACCAAGCATATTGATAACTACATGAGAGGCTAGGAGCTTGGCTAATATACAACTTAGGCTTATGATGTGGGGGGTGAGGGCAAGCTGGCCCCATCATAGGGGGCAATAGGCAGACTCTTAGCAGCAGAGATGACCAGAATTCACCTGGGAGCCACAGTGCTTCATAATGGCTGCATGTCCTGACTTACCCAGACTTCCTGGTTTCCAGCACGGGACCTGTTAGTTTAGATGCAGGGCCTCTGACTCTGGAATGTGACTCTGAAGATAGCTTGTCATTTTTTGGCAGAGTCCATAGGTCTCTTAGGAGCCAATCTCTGTAACATCAAGAGACTAAGTCTGCAGATCTACAAGGATTAAAAAGAGCAAGTCCTTTCAAGGCTTCGACTGTCATCAGAAATGTCTGTGGCCTGCTGGGTAGTGAGTTGGTTTCTTGGTAACTCAGCTTAAAAACAGCCTCTGCCTCTTCTCAGCCCCATTTCTCTTCTTCACATTTGCTGACAATGGCTAATTTACGAGAACTGTCATAACAAGGAAGAGAAGCCTTCGTGCCTCACATTCCTCCTGTAACTACTGTCTCTTTTGGGGACAGAATGAACACACCAGATGATGCTTTTTGAATGTTTAGGATGACAGCTAGCATGTTAACATTACCCAAATTGTGCTTATCTCCAAAGATACTTCTATAAGTTTCAGGAGATCACAGCATGTAGTACAGAGTGATGTCCTAAGTGGGCTCATTAAAACGTGCAGCAAGATCCTTCTACATACAATTAGTGTTAATCAAGCCCAGCTTCACTCAACATTCACAAATTATGAAAAAATGTGGAATGAGGCACATAAAGTAGAGAATTTAGCAAAAAAAAAAAAATTCTATTGAAACAATCACTGTCACACCACTCATAATTTTCAAATGTGCTTATTTTTTATGTTGTTAATTTTAAGTCATTTCTCTTGGTTAAATCCCAAGGAAATTAATTTTTTTGAAACAACCCAAAGAAACTCAAAATCACACAGTGATTTTCTTGGTGAGGTGATGTAAGAGCCAAGTGCTTTCGCTCCTGTCTCAATATAGAGGATGCTTAATTTTAAAAGGACACAAGTAGGTGATTACTTTTTCACCTCAAGTTTCCTGCTTGTGCTCATCTGATCCAGCCGAAGAACAGGCGATGGTCTGGCCCCAGCCCCACACACACTCCTTTGTCAGGAGGCCCAGCCCCTCGCTTCTCTGGGTACGTTCCCTGACTCTCCACTATGCACATGTTCTATGGACACACCATACCCCAGTGTACAAACACAAGATAAATAGTTTAAGAGCTAAAGAATGATTTCTTTAGATTTTACATCACGATATTCATCTATTTGTAGAGGAAAACCTTACATTTTCCTTGGAAACTATTAGTGCTGTTCTCACCACCACGATAGCTGAAGGCCTCCCGGCATTTGTGCAATGATAAACACAAATTTAATGGTTCAAAGCGAAACTTACTGCCTTTTTCTAAGCATTTGCTTGCCCTTGTGGGCCCCAGGTCAGTAATTTGCTTCACCGCCCCTTCAGTGGCTCATGCTCAACCCTGGGGATCATACTCTCCTTGCTTCCACAGCAGCATGGTTACTGTCCCTTAAATATCTCTGCCAGGAGATCATGGCTCCGTCTTTGCTGCTCCCTCCTTGGTCCAGACCACCTACTTCCCTTCTCCAGAGGAGAGGCTGCAAGTGTCCCAGAGACCCTGCCATCCCCAGGCTGTTCCCTAAACCCACCTGCTCAGATGGAAGCTGGGACCTTATCATTAGAAAACAAATGTGACTGTGTCTGTCCCTTGCTGGGAATCCTGTCTTCCCTCATCCTTGGCTAAAGAGTCCAACTCCTTATCATGGATTTCAGAGGAGTGCCTCCCCCACCTCATTTCTCCCCTCCCATCCTAGCCGCCATCCAGCTAGCAGTGGTTCTCAACCTTCCTAATGCTGCGACCCTTTAATACAGTTCCTCATGATTGAACATAATTAAAGCATAGTGATTAATCACAAAAACAATATGTAATTGTATATGTGTTTTCCGATGGTCTTAGGCGACCCCTGTGAAAGGGTCATTCGACCCACACTCTCAGTGCCCTGGTCTTACCCTGCCATGTGTCTGTGAATTTATTCTAATTATTTATTACTAATCTGTTAACCTGGCAGGGGCAGGGACCTTTCTTGCCTTTTCACCATTCTCTCCCAGAATGTGATACAATTCTGCAATATGTTTATTGATTACTAGAGGCCCGGGGCACAAAAATTTGTGCACTCGGGGGGGTCCCTCAGCCCGGCCTGTGCCCTCTCGCAGTCTGGGACCCCTCGGGGAATGACCACCTGCTGGCTTAGGCCCGCTCCCCAGAGGGATTGGGCCTAGGCTGGCAATCAGACATCCCTCTGGCAGCCCAGGAGCCCTCAGGGGATGTCCACTTGCCAGCGGGGAGCAGGCCTAAGCTGCAGTCGGACATCCTTAGCGCTGCTGAGGAGGCGGGAGAGGCTCCCACCACCACCGCTGTACTGGCAGCTGTCAGCCTGGCTTGTGGCTGAGCAGAGCTTCCCCTGTGGGAGCGCACTGACCACCAGGGGACAGCTCCTGCATTGAGCTTCTGCCCCCTGGTGGTCAGTGTGTGTCATAGTGAGCAGTCATTCCCAGTCTTTCTGCTGTTAGGGTCAATTTGCATATTACCCTTTTATTATATAGGAGTGCCTAGCCAGTCTGGGTGAGGGGCTGAGGGCTGTTTGCAGGCTGGCCACAGCCCCTTCAGGGTGGGGGGTCCTGCTGGGGTGCCTGGCCAGCCTGGGTGAGGGGCTGATGGCTGTTTTCAGGCTGGCTAAGCCCCCCAGCGGGGACCCTCACCCCATGAGGGTGTGGCCATCCTGGGTGAGGGGCTAATGCAGCCATGGGCAAACTACGGCCCGCGGGCCGGATCCGGCCCGTTTGAAATGAATAAAACTAAAAAAAAAAAGACCGTACCCTTTTATGTAATGATGTTTACTTTGAATTTATATTAGTTCACACAAACACTCCATCCATGCTTTTGTTCCAGCCCTCCGGTCCAGTTTAAGAACCCATTGTGGCCCTCGAGTCAAAAAGTTTGCCCACCCCTGGGCTAATGGCTGTTTGCAGGCTGGCCACAGCCCCCAGCTATCCAAGCTCCCAGTGGAGGCTGGCTGGAAGCAGGTATCTGGGATTTATTTAGCTTCTATAATTGAAACTTTGTTGCCATGAGCGGAGCCACAGCCGGCTCAGGGCTGGCAGGAAGCTTGGCTTCCTCCATTGCCCGGGCAACCAAGCCTCCTGCTTGCTCCAGCTCCGTGGCTGCCGGCCGCCATCTTGGTTGGGTTAATTTGCATATAGTCGCTCTGATTGGCTGGTGGGCATGGCTTGGGGCATAGCAAAGGTACGGTCAATTAGCATCTTTGTCTTTTATTAGTGTAGACACATGGATGGATGGATGGAAGGAAGGACGGATGGCTGGCTGGATGATGGAAGAATGGATGGAAGGATAAATGGATAATGGATGAGTGGCTGGATGGGTGGCTGGATGAGTGAATGGATGGGTGGCTGGATGATGGAAGGATGGATGGGTGGATGGATAGATGAATAGAGGAATGTATAGACAAGAATGTCAGGTCCTTACACTCTACACACAAAGCTTTAATTATATATTGTGGTAGCATGTCGTCATCAATAAGTTACCAAAGGACCAGAGAGAAAGAGCATACAAGGAGGTGTCCAGAGAGAGTAGAGCGAGTTCTCATTTGCTCCATGCTCACAGCTGTGTGGTTCTCTCTGGGCTCCTCGCTGGCTCTCATTTCTGTGGCCCTCCTATCTGAGATTCTGGTGAAGAAAATGAGACTACTGAGTAAAGGAGAGTGACCTGTGCATTTCAGAAGGCAAATCCATGATTCACGTCTCTTAGCAATCATTTCAGAAACTGTATTTCCTATGTTCAGACACCTCTGTGGTCTGAAACAGTTAACGTGTTGCCAAAGAGTGAAAAATTTCAATTCTTCCGCTTCTCACCAACAAGATCAGGTCTGATATCCAGGAAACTATTAAATTCTTCAAACCCAGGCTGAGAATCTTCTTGACAGGCAAATGCATCTCTCAGCCCCAAGCAACAGCTGCTGAGAGGTGTAGATATGGGAGATGATTCCTCTCCCTGCCCCACTCCCTCCAGAGGCCCCTGCAAGTCAATCACCAAAGAGTCCCCCACTGTCAGCATAACCTATTTCTTTGTTGGTCTAAATCAATACATGCTTTTTCTCTATTCATTTTTGGCTATGAAACCTTCAATTTTAGTAAATGTATGTAATTTTTACTCTTTAGGCTTTTTTAGGTATTACTACATCACACATTCCCTCGAAGCTGGTCAGACATGAGGCCTGCCTCCTAAAGTCCCTGCAGAGCAATGACGCATGTACACTGTGCTTAATTCACTGCACAGGCCATGCACTGATTCAAGTCTGCCTGCCAGGAACATGCTAGGAACACACATGGAAAATAAGCATGTTCTCCTTATCTAGGAGCTCAAACTCTAGTGGGAAGCAAGTGCAGCTCCATGTGTTAGGTGTACCGACCCAAACACTAGTACGGAGATGAGCATCTAGTCTACCTTAAACAAAGGCACAACATAAAGCATCATGTAAACTAAATTAGGACGAAATATCTCACAGCAGAAATTAAACATCTCGCTTGTTCCTTCTGCTATAACACACACATACCTGTAGACTGAAATTCCTAATTCAAGAGAAGCCTATAAGGCTTTAGCAAGGAGAGAGTGCTGACATACTTCCATGGACATCACTGTTAAAGGAAACCTTCTCTACCAATGAAACAACTACCATCAGAAGAGAGCGCTTAAATCTTGTACCAACCCTACAGGTCAAATGACATCCTCTCACATGCCATGGAGCCGAAGGCTTTGAGGATGTTGCCATCTTGATTTTTACAAATAACCGTAAGTCACACAGGCTGTGACAGTTAAGTAAGAGCTAGAGCCAAGCAACTCAATTTTCATCAAATGCTGGCAAGTCCACTGTGAGCCACAGGGAAACAAATCTTAGTTCAGAGGCTGTTTGCTCAGAAACCCTTTCTAGGCAGGGACACTGCGTGACTGACTGTTGGAGGGTTAAAAATTATACTAAGCCCAAGCCCGTCTTCGTCTCTAACTTTGAAATTCTGAGAGGTTTTCTCCATTGTAACATGTAATGTCTTCTTTCTAGTTAACATAAGAAAATGACATCTTTCTTTTAAAATAAAAAGGTTATTTTTGTCTATTTCTTCTTGAAAGTTCAGAACTAGTATCATTTATGCTTTCTTTGCACAATACAAAATGTGATATGACCGCCATTATCTTTCTTGTCAGTTTAAATTTTAGAATGCTGCGCCTCTTCCTAGATTTAACATTGCATCTTGTGCTGTTACTTGTAATTGTTTATCTAAAGAACCAAGTCACTGACCTCAAACGTTCATTGGCGCGGTGGGTATGTGGAAGACTGGGCCATGCATTAATACAATATTCCTTTCTGACCTTCTTTTAACATTACTCTTTTTTCATAATCCTAATATGCCCCATGTTACACATATCAATCACTTTGCAGATATTTTAATAGAACACTTTTGCTTGAGCATCGCTCACTTATTTTAATACAAGGAAAACATGAAGGACAGACTCCCCAGGCTGTGCTGGGAGGGAGCCCAATGCCCACACCTGACCAGGTGCTCCCGGCTACGTGTGCAGTAAAATCTTACAAAGAACCCTGCTCCACTGCAGACCTAAGACTCCATTCCCACCGCTCTGCAAGCTGAGGACACACAGAGGTAGACACAAACTCTTTTAACTTTTACAAAAGTTGTGGATTCTGAATTTAGAAAAACAGGAGGTGCTGGAGACACAGAGAAGACAGTCTGTAGAACAGACTCCTGGATAGAAGCTGCTCAGACAGCTCCTTCCCACAGTCCCATCCTCCAGGCTTACGGTTCTTGCACCTTTACCAGCTCAGCGTTCCCATGGACAACGCTTCTCCTTTAGGGTCTCGGTCCTCTCCCAGGATTTGGAGTCTCAGTCACTCACACGCCAGGTGTTGAGAGATTGTTCCCCTCCAACACCTGTGTGGAGCTGCTGAGGCTGGTGTGGGGTCAGAGGTCAGTCATTCTAGAAGGGGCAGTACTGGGGCAGGAAGGAGCAGAAGGGGCAGCATGTGTGGGGATGTTACAGCAGAAGAGTTTTGTGCGTTGGATCCACAGCCTAGAAGGTGTCAGTGAGGGTAATGGCGTAGCAGGAGTCCCAGGGGGATGAAAATCAGCAGGTTCGCTCTGCTCCCTCACCCCTTTCAGCATCCCTCCTCTGACCCCTCCTGTGCAGACCATCTCAAGAGGAGATGCTGGGAATCGGATTTATGGGTCAGCCTGTCATTGCATGCTCCTGCGTGCTGGGCAGGGCTGGCTGCCAGTCCCTCCGGATGAGACGATACTGTGTACTGTGCAGCAATGAATACCTCTCGAGTTTCCATCGACTGACTGCTCCTTGTGTAATCGAATCCGTGGTCAGTGATTATTTGGAGAGGACGACTGATGGTGAGATTAGAGAACACAAATGCCACACGGAGTCTCACTGCGTCTCATCCACACCAGGTTCGGGAGGAAGCGTGCTCACTAGTTTGGGATCTGACGCATGTCCCACCTCGAATGGAAACTCCCTGGGAGCTTTCTGATGAGCATACAGAGTTCAACCTCCCTGGAAGCTGGAAACGGCCTATGTTCATATACTTACAGTTAATGAAATAATTTCCCAAGGACCACAGGAGTGAGGACATTTATAATATGCTTTAAAACTGTTAATTTTCAATTGACTTTTACTGGTTAGCCAGCATCTTGAGGCTGCAGACACCTACGTGTGGGATAAGTTAATATTCACAATTTCAGTGACATAACACACTTCCCTTGCCCTGCAAACTCTGCAAAATATTATAATAAATCATGTAATTATGTAATTATTCCTATAAATCTTTTCTAGAAAAAAATAGAAAATTTATTGGATAGAAAATATAATCATTATACATATAAAATAGTTCTGATCATGAGAAGTAGTTATCTTAATATTTGCTTTCTTACAAAAGCACACACACACACACACACACACACACACACGTGCTTACCTCGAAAGTTGTGGTCTCATTGGACTATAGGCAGTATACAAACTGAACAAAAGGCCTTGGGGATAGTATTATGTAAAAATAAAACTAGATCTGACAGGCCACCTGGGGCCCTGAAGTGGCATTGAAGATGGGAAACGGAATCGGCAACCCACTGTCCCCTGCGTGTTCCTGAACAGCCCTTTCAACACGCAGCCCTTTTGTATATGAAACAGAGACCTAACTAGCACCACACATAAAAGCCGCTATAAAAATCGCTCGTCTTCACAGCTTCCTGCCTGTTGTTTCTGAACTTGCTGCACTGCACTGCCCGGAGGATGAAAGGGTCCTCACAGGGCCAGACTGAAGTAGAAAGAGTCAGGGAGGCTATAACAGTTTTACAATAAAGAGGGTAGAAGATGATATAGAAAAGAAGGGGAGAAACCTTTGTCTCCCAATTAACTATTGCCAGAAAGGCAGATCTGAAATGGTGGTTTGGGGAAGACTTAAAAAAACACAAAAAACTTAGCCCTGGCCAGGTGGTTCAGTTGGTTGGAGCATCGTCTCTACACCAAAAGGTTGGGGGTTTGATTCCTGGTCAGGTCACATACCTAGGTTTTGGGTTTAATCCCTGAATGGGCCACATACAGGAGGCAACTGATCGATGTTTCTCTCTCACATGGATGTTTCTCTCTCTCGACAAACAAAAAAACCTTAAGTAAATATATAGATATTTTTATTACATGTATAATAGGATAACATATAAATATTTAGATATTAGGTAATATTTAATATATATTCATTAGTATATAATCTATAATCTGTATTATGCGACTTAGGAGTGTTTAAATGAGGCTGAGAAGGCCCTGCAAGAATTTCACATAACAGTCATTTCAGAACATGAAGTGCTGTCCAGACGATGTCCACACTCTACCTGGAAAAGAAGGAAACCTGAGTGCTATGCCCAGTCCCACCACCGAGGAGGATAATCTGCTGTAAGTATGAGCTGATTTTCTTATGTCAACAGAAGTTGTTGGCACCATGGTGTCAGGGCTGGTGATGCCTAATTTACATACAAACTCATAAAGCTGCACTACTAGCCACGCACAGAGAGTAATATATTTTTTCAAATAATTTTTATAAAATATTATGCAATATGGCTTAGAGATTAGTGCCTCTTTCCCCCTAAACATCAAAGAAACAAGTGATGGATTTGCTGGCATCAGAGGGAACTAATGGAGGCTCACACAGACCATCCACACACAGTGGAGTCATGAGGGACAGCGGGAGGGACAGCAGCCACCGCATGGGCTCAGGGAGTGCACGCTGATGAGGAGGGTCACCTGGTCTGTTACGCCCAGGGTTTCACCTGTTTCTCAGCCCACCACAGAGGCACGTCTGACCCCTGGGCTAAATGGGCAAGAAGACACATCTGTAAGTGCTGAGGGGTGTCCTCATGTTCAGAGCGAGCTCAGCCTGTCCAGGGGCTATTGCTGGGATTCAGGAAGAATAAAGACAATGCCGGCATGCACAAGCGGACCCGACTGGTAAACATTTCCTATTGCTCCCATGCTCTCTTAATTTTCCTCCCTCATTTGTCCTAGATGCCAACACCCACTTAAACATGGACCACGTTAGACACATGATCACTTTTAATGGTTTCCTTTGGTGCTTCTGCGACAAAACTCTGGGCAGTGCCCAGTGTGACCCTGAAAGTCCTCCACAGCCACCAGCACTAAAATGTCAGATTCTAAGTCAATCTGCTCCTCGGGCAGAAAGGAAAGGGTCTGGAGTATTTGCTGCTCCCCATCAGAAACCCTTTCAGTCTAGTGATGGCTTCGAGATGGCATTGCTCAGCAGTAAGGCTCAGTGACAACTGGGTACTGCAGCTATTAGCATTCAAAAGCCATCGGAAGCTGCAGCTGAACTCCAGCTGCGAGCACGCTTGAAAAGATCCAGTGCCTTGGAATCTCAGACAGAGGGCTTTGGAGCTGAGCCTTCCATGACCAAGTCGTGCTCCAGTGTAAATCCTCCTTCCGCTGCTAATGAGTAACACAATCAGACAGCATTTCAGCCCAGCGCTCAGTCTGCACAGTGTCAGGGCTCAACAAACGCTGGAAGCCTCAGGGTGCGCTCCTGAATGGGGCAGGCGGCACCTGCGCTGGGAGGGGCTTCAGAGGATGCCATGGCCCCCAGGGGCCACTTCAGCCCTGGCCCAGGCTGGGCTTGTCCTTGGGGCGTTGGAAAGGTGAGTGCGTCAGGCACAATTCCTTTCCAGCAGAAGCCACTTATTCTGCCATCAACATTTTAGCTTGTGGCATGAAGTGACTCCACAGGGACCTGGGTTCTCCACTTCCCAGAGAATTAGGGGCATGCAGTCAGAGGTCGACAGCGTGCCGACAGCCTGCCAGCCTCTGTGAGAGCTGAGATGGCAGCACAGGCCCAGCGAGCAGATGCCGTGTCCCAGACAAGGACAGCTGGGCACGTGGCAGGTAGCTCCGTCCACCTGGGAGGCCCTGTGCCAGAAGCAGTTCACTGTCACTGAAAGACACAGGCCCATCTGGTGCCATGTCTCCTGCCTCCTAGAAGGATTTCCAGTTTTGAATTTTAACACACTTTGCCTTCCCCCCTCAAGGAAAAACTCCAGACACCGCAAGCTTTAAATGCCAGCTGAATGTGTAGTTTTGAGAGCCAGATAGAGAATTCTGTTAGAAGTGATTGAAGAGAGGCCGCCTGAGTGGGGAGCCCTCCAATTTAAAAGGATGCAGGATTGCACCTCTCTCCTCCTGCAGGGGCTCGCGATCCCACTCTGCCTGGTGCCTGAATAAATTACCTGAAATGTCGAGGAGCGTGCAGAATGCCTAATGCTGACTGCCTCACCAAAGGCACAGAGACAGGGCTTGAGCACAAGAGGTGTTTCCCTCAGTTCCCAGACGAAACCACAGAGAGAAGCCCAGCACCAGGGGCACCAGGTTCGAGAGCAGTCACCTGCTTTCCCTTCTGTGCTCTGCGAACCATAGAGAATGTTCTAGAGTCAAATATGGTGACAATACCAAGGTAACCGTGGGAAGTAGGTTTTCACTGCATGACTTCTGAACCCTGTGATAAGCAGGTGGCCCACCAGCAGGGGACTACTGTCTGTGGTGTGCCCAGACCACGTCCTGTGATATGTGTTTTTAGTGGCATAGATGTCGCTCAAGCAGTAACAGACTGTGTCCCTGTTCTTAGGTCAGGCTGACTAGGGAAGCCTATCTCCTCCTTGGTCCAGTGAGTTCCATCTGATGGGACAGCCTCACTCCCATCAGGAATGTGATCTATTCTGGAGGCTGTGATAACCAAGGGGGACAAAGTCTCACGGTTCATCTCCTTAGTTTTGCTCTAAGCATGCTCCCCCCTCCCTACCACCTCTTGCACTTTCTCCCTTCTTTTGTTTAATTCTACCCTGAACGGAGCAAATTTAGCAACATTGAAAATGACATACAATTACCCTAGAGAGGCTGGTCGGGTCTAAGGGAACTTCAGGGTCTTTACCGAACCGGAGAGCAGAGAGTGATGGCAGACCTCAGCCCCTGGGGGAGGAAGACGGCCCAGACGACTGCACTGCGCTCAGCTCTCTAAGACCATCCACAACCCGGAGGCGCAGGTCAGGAGAGCGGAGGACGCCGCCCAAAGGCATGTTAGTGCAGCTGAGGCTCAGCGCTGGGTAGGGACTCCCAACTCTGCAGAGCTGCTCACAGTTGGTTTACCAGCTCCCTCTCCCTCAGGCTGCGCTGTCAGATCTGAGGGAGAGGGGTTGGAACTGCCTCTCACTCAAGGGCATGCTGTCAGTCCCCAGCCCGTTCCTCAGCAGCTGCTTCTCTCCCTGCGGCAGCAGTCCCAGGGCAGGTGCCGTCACCCCACTGACAGAAGAGGAAGCGAGCCTCTGACGGTGCCACTGCCCGTGGCAGGTCCAGGTGCTGTTCCCAACCAGGCCGAGATCTGGGCCCAAATCCTGCTGCAGACCCCAGACCCCAGACCTGAAACTCAACCTGCACGTGTTCCCTCTCCAAGTTCACTGCTTGGGTTCATGTCACCATTTCCCATCTAGGCCTGGCCTCCCGTCCTCACTGCCTGTCCACTGCCTTAAAAAAAATTTTTTTTTATAGATTTCAGACAGGAAGGGAGAGGGAGAGAGAGAATCATTGATGGGCTGCCTCCTGCACGCTGCACACTAGGGATTGAGCCTGCAACCCGGGCCTGTGTCCTGACTGGGAATCAAACCATGATCTCCCGGTTCATAGGTCAACGCCCAACCACTGAGCCATGCCGGCCTATCCACTGCCTTTAACTCAACCTCTGTATCATCAAAGTTAGATAATCACCTGAGTTCACTCCCAGCTACCTGCCTAGAATGTGCTTGCTTCCCAGCCTCGTCCTCTGGGCTATGGACACTGCCTGCCATCAGCCACTCCCCTTCGAGGTCAGAGCCCTGCAGAACTTCTCCCCAGGGAAGGCAGAGGGACAGGAGGGGGAGAGGGGCAGGGAGCCTCTGGTGTCCCGGGGGAAGAGGCCTCTGAAAAGCAGCTGAGCGGAGCCAACACCCTAAGGGCTCTTGGAGGGCTGCTTTCCTCAGGACTAGGCTATGCAGACGAACTGACTCCACATGTGGGGACAAATTATGTTTCATCTTAGCTTTGTGACATATTTTAAAATGAAGCAAAGACAGTCATTCTGAATATTAGTAAAAATTAAACTCAGATTTTAACTGTCCAACCACTGCAGGTTGCTGGGTGATTTAGAAAGAAACAAGCAAGTATTTCACTTGCACAGTGTGGACTGAGCGGAATGTGCAGCTATCTCTTTCTCTATCCGGGTTACGTTGGTCTATTTGCCAACAGACTAGGCTCACCGATGCTGATACAATTGCATTTTTCTTAGAAATCGCATCATAGTTCATGACGATGTTGATTTGTTTTGAGCACTACCCTAATAACATCAAGATATCTGTTCCTTCTAGCACCCTGAATTCCTTACATCATCCTAATGACTTAACACTTCCAATCTTATTTGTTTTTAAAGATGCAAAATATACAACCAGGCTTCTGATGTCCTCCAGTGCCCCCAGGGGAGGGAGGAGGAGGAGAAAGGAAGGAGGGATGGGGACAGGTACAAGGAGAGGAGCACAGGGAGATAATTAGAGCAATATTAAGCCTGGCTCTAAGAACTAATGTCTCAGGATGATAAAGTTTATCAGGAAAGAAAATGCTATATAGTTAGTCCCCTTTATCCACGGTTTCACTGTCCATGGTTTTAGTTAACTGCAGTCAACTGTGGCCGGAAAATATTAAATGGAAAATTCCAGAAATGAAAAAAATCATAAAATGTAAGTTGCACGCAGTTCTGAGTAGCCTGATGAAATCACGCACCACCCACTCCATCCCGCCTGGGGCATGAATCTCCCCTCTGCAGGTTAGGCACCTAGTGCCTCAGTCATCAGATCAGCTGTCGCTGTATGGCAGGGCCTGTGTGCACGTCATCTTACTTTATTCATAAGCACAAGAGCAGTGTGGCTGGCAGTTCAAATGTCCTCAAGAGAAGCCGGGCAGTGCTTCTTTTCAGGGAAAGATGAAGTCCTCCCCTTAATAAGGAAGAGACTCAGAAGCTGAGGCTGCTGAGATCTACAGTGAGAAAGAACCTTCTCTCCGTGAAACTGTAAAGGATGAAGAAAAAAAGGAATTCGTGCTAGTTTTGCTGTTGCACCTTCAACTGCAAAAGTATTAGCCACAGTGTGTGATAGGTGCTTAGTTACATGAAAAAGGCACTGAATTTGTGGTGGGAGACAGAACGGAAAACGTGTTTAGATTGAGGACAACGTGTTGGACCAGAAACCACTGAGCCCATATGAAGACTTCAGCCGGGACCCCTGGCTGAGACAGTGACCCGATTTACAAGACTTCATTACAGTGAACTGTTATAGTTGTTCTATTTATGACTGTTGTTCAGTTCTGACTGTGCCTAATTTACATATTAAACTGCGTCACAGGTATGTATGTACAGGAAAAAGTACAGCATATATGGGGCTCGATACAATCACGGTTTCAGGCATCCCAGAGGGTCTTGAAAGGTGCCCTTGAGAATACACCTTTACAACTGAAAGTAAAAACCTCTACCCTGACCAAGACGACTCAGTAGAAATTATTCTTTGAATATATTCAAAGGAAGAAATTATAACTTAACCAGCTTTAATGTTTTTCAGTGCCTAAACCACTTGTGGCTTAAAGAAAAAAATTAATATTTTTTCCTGTAGAGCCATGTACCAAAGTGAGAGCTGACCACTGCTTTGACCAATACTGCCCTACGTAGGACAGAAGGAGGAATGAAGATGTACAGGCAGCCGTGTGCACACAGTTTACATCTGCTCACACGAGGGAGCCGCCAGGGAAGAAGTCCCTACCTCACAGTCTACACTACTGGGTTCTGCATCAGTGCTCGGTGCCATCCCGACTATATGGCACGCACTATGGACCTCAGGGCAAAAGCTGAAAATAGGATTTGCTCTCCGCCCTAACGAAGCCTTTTAATCTAGTATTGAAAAGAAGTAAAACAACAGCAACAACAACAAACCACTGTAGGGATCCTCTAAGTGCTGGGAAAGTTGAGATGATTACAAAATCAGCCTGTGGGAGCGGAGGTGGGGCCTGGAGGAGGTGACTGATGATTAAATGGCAAGTAGGGCCTGGCTGGTGTGGCTCAGTTGGCTGGATGTTGTCCCATGCACCAAAAGGGTGCTGGTTCGACTCCTGGTCAGGGCACATGCCCAGGTTGCAGGCTTGATCCCCAGTAGGGGGCATGGAGGAGACAGCCAATCGGTGTTTCGCTCTCACTTGGATGCCCCTCTCTCTCTCTCTCTCTCTCTCCCCCCTTGTCCTTCCTCTCTCTAAAAAATTATCAATAAATAATCTTTAAAAATGATAAGTAGGAATAAAGATTAAAGAGAGAATGCCATTCCAGGCAGAAGTCAGAAAGCAAATGCAAAGTCATGACGGGCAACATCAGATGTTTGGAGGGATCCCCAGGCAGCTCAACCCCGACAGGTGAGGCACATGGTGTGAAGTGGCAGCTGGAGAGGGACGGGGCCAGATGGTCATAACCCTCGGACCACATTAAAGAATTCAGTCCCACAGGTGATGTGAAGGCTCTGGGGGACTTTAAACAGGGAGTGACAGTGGGTAAATTCAGGTTTTACACAGACTTTTGTAAAAATTGGGTGGGGGACAGGTTTGAGGAACACAAACGTCGAACCAAGGAGCACGGGTTAGGAGGCCTTGGAGTGCTCCAGATGAGAGACCATGAGATCTACTCAGGGTGTGAAGGGCAGGGTTGGAGGTGCTTGGAACTGAATCAGAAGGCACGGCGTGGTAAACGCTGGAGGGGACACTGCATGCTCCTGCCACTGGAAGATGCTGACATCCTAGTCAGGTGAAGGCAGAGGAGGCGCCGTCAGAGGAAAGGTGACGACAGGCACTGGGGGAGAGGGTCTGAGCAGTACAAAGTCAGGACGGTCTTGGGTCTGCAAGCTGGGTGCACACGGGTGGTACTTCCAACGGAGATGGTGGAAGAGACTAAGGAGCGTGCACAGAGCTGGGCGCAGCAGCTTGAGGCTGGGATGCCCAACTTGTAAGAAGAGAAACAGGGAGAAGCTGAGGGTGTGATGGAAAGGGAGCAGGTGGGAAATCTCTTTAAAGAGAGGGCAACTGTGTCAGATGCAGTGTGGAGGCCCATCAAGATAAATTTTTAAAATGTCAACTGGATTTGGAGACCAGAACTGCACTAGAGACAGGAGTGGTTCAGCTGAAGTTGGCCTGGTGAGTACGGCAGTGTGTGGAAGACCAACTGTGGTGTGAGGACAGGAAGACGGCTCTGAACAGGCTGTGAAGGGCCAGGTGGAGAATGGGTGGGAGGAGGGGACAGCACAGATGAGGCTGGGGCTAGCATATTAAGAAACGGTGGGAAACGGTGGACCAATGTTGGTGAGAGAAGAGGGAGGCAGGGAGAGGCAGTAAAGAGAAGATGTGAGGGTGGAGCACAGCCTGGAAGGGTCCAGAATGCTGGCTGACAGCCCAAGTCCTACTTGTTCAAGCGGCTCCGTGGGGCACCAGAAGTTAGACACCCAGGTGGGACTGTGCTCCCCTTCCACGAGTGTGCTGTGCTGGGAGGGCCCCGCGTGATCTGACTGTCGAGAAAGAAGAATCCCTTCCTAACGGGTAGGTCTCTTGGCCCTGCACCTGTGGAGTGAGCCACTCTGCCTAAATAATATTTACATTAATTAAGATTTATTAACTCCATCGCTAGGAAACTTAAAAATAATCTGTGTTGGCACTTGAAATTAATGAGACATTGACTAATTACCTCATGAGTAGTTGATAAATCTTAACTTTGGACAACTTTCTCCAAAAAGTAGTGAGTGGGATTTTATAGCTGGTAAACGAAAAAGCAACCCTCTGCACTGTAATCACCAAATGCCCAGACACCCGAGGAAGGTCACTTCGCTCCGGGGACTGCACCCCTGGTCCTGATGGTGCTTCTGGGCCCCGTCCCTTCCCACTCTTCTCTTCAATGACCTCTCCTCACAGAGACCACGTCCACGTTCCAGGTGGACTGGCAGGTGCCAAGCTCACTTCTCTTACATCACGCCTGTCCTGCACGCCAGCGCAGTGAGCAAACACGCAGCTCACACCATGCCCGTGGCCAGGAGGGCTGAGTGTTATCAGTGAACGAATCTTACATACACCTTGGCGTGTGCCAGCAGATTTTTAAAAAACTCCTAAAACCCTGCCGTTGTTCCCTGGAACAAAGTCTGCCAGGGGAGGTTTGGCAGATTCACAGGGAGCCATAAAGCGGTGTCCCTGGCACAAAGCCGCCTCAGTAACGTGCAGCTCCAGGCTGCCATGCCTGGGCTGCTCCCCACCAAGCCTGTGGGCACCCATCAGAAACGTGCACCTGCGTGTGCTCTGCGTCACACTCGCCTGTTCAAGCGCAGCAGCCTCCACTGGGCTCCGCACTGTCCTGACTCGCGCTGGGAACTGTTTAAGCACACGAGCCCTTTATCAGTTGTGGCTCTGCTTCCCGTCCCCACCGCCTGTCCACACACACATGCACACACGCCCCTGACACAGATGTGAAGGCACTGACACTGACATGGGGGGACAGGCAAGTGGTGGCACTGACTTACGACACTGCATCTCTCGGGGCCTCTCTGAAAGGACTTCTTCCTCCTCCTCTTCCTCTCACATGAGTGACAGCTGGCTTTCAGGAACGGCCAGCACAAGGACAGTGCACAGCGCCTAAGACATCCGCCCCCAAAGCCAGGCAAAGCCAGGCGCTCTGCCCAGGGCAGGGCTGGGGGAAGCGGGAGGGCTGTCAGCATGGTGACCGTGGGCCTGTTTTCCAGCCTGAACTGAACATACAGAAAGGACGGGAACTAGGGTCTGAAGTGAGTCCTCGTTCTGCTTCCTCAGGCCCCTCTCCTCTCGGGAACAAGGCGACCAGACCCTGTTCACAAGTGTGGATGCTGATGATGCACAGGTGGCATCACATCCTATCGGAAGGTTTTCACCTGGCGGCTTTGGACACGCCCTTCAGCTATCCTCACACAGGTGTGGTGTGAGCCCTGCGCCAGGCTCCCCTCACTAGACCACAGACGTGCAGGGGCCTCGAGGATGGCCCATCAGGCCAGCATGCACTTGGGCATGCCTGTGCCAGGACCACCGCAGGCTGGCGGCTAAGGAGCCTCCGCAGGACGCTGAGTGGTGCGGTGTCCCCTGCACAGCGCGTCTCTTACAAGAATGAAACGCCATGAGCAACTCCTCACACTGAAGCCCGCAGCCTGCAGCCAGTTAGCAATCAGATGACCCTTAGAGACCCATCCTGGTGCTATGGCCTTCACTGCCCACACGTCCATTGAGTAGCTGATGAAGAAACTATTTTTCTTCTTTCTCCCCTTGCCCTCATAAACATGCAGGAAGCTGCAGAACTCAGAAGTGTGAAGTGCTCAGGCACCGGACCTCGGTCTGGGCTAGACCACCCACATAGGAGCTATCAAGGACGGACGCAGGGCTGCCACTTGACCGCTGTGTGACCGTGGGGAGAGGCAGCCACCCCTCTGTGAGCCTCGGATTCCTCTCTGCAGATGGAAGCAATCTCAGCAGCAGCCTCTTGGGGTCGTGGAGGTTTGAGTGAGGTGACACGTGCCAACCACACAGCACACACTGTCGTTCGTGCTCAGTAACGGTGGCTGTTATTTTATCATCATCATCAGTGTGTGCGTAGTCTTTTTTATCACCTCGGGAGAGATCACATTTTTGCATTAATAAATACCTTTTCATATCTTAGAATTTATAATCCTCATCAAAAGAGAAAGGATGTGATTATTTGGGTAAAGGGTAAAGAAAAGAGGTATTTATCTTGCTTTCTTAGGCAAAAATATTTTTAGTTGATAAAGGAACATTTTCTATATAAAAGTATTCTAGCTAATAAATGAAGAAATGATAGAATATAATTTTGCAAATCAGGAGAAATGCTGAATTTAGAAAATGGGCTCACTGACTGCTCACATGAGGAGAAAAGGTTGCTGGGTGACTTTCTAACAATTGCTCAGGCTGACAACCTGAACACGGGTACCAGCCGTCAACTGTACCACAGAGAAAGGGAGCCAATCGCACCAACATGCTCCCTTCTAATTGTGACGCGACAGGACATCCACAAAACCACAGTTCACCTGACCAGGTCTCTGATGAAACCCCAGTTTGCAGGAAGTACAGGAGTCACAGGAGCACATTCAATGACAGCACAGGAATGAAATCCCCAGGACAAATGACCCAGCTTTTCGACAGGTTATGAGGCAGAGAAGGAAGAAAAACTGCGTAGGTCAAAGAGGGATCGCGTGTCAGTAAGACGCCATGTGGGCTTCACTTAGATTCTGATTCAAACAAATTAACTATAAAAATAACTTTGTGAGACAAACTGGGACCTTTGAATCGTGTCTGGATAATTCAGACTTTTTTGAAGGGGTCTGACCCATATTGAAGTATTTCTAGACGAGATTATACACTAACTTGGATTTGCTGCAAAGTGTATAAATCTGCCTCTCATGTTTGGCAGAGGCAGAATGAGTGGGATACAGAGGAAAGAAGTTTTGCCACTCGTGAGGCTCAGAGAGGTAAAAATCAGGCTCATCGACACGTGTGTGTGTGTTGAATGTTTCATAATAAAACGGTAAAAAGCCCCCCACCCCAAATTAAGAGAAGGCTGAGTAACCATATTTGCCAGGTCAA
Source organism: Myotis lucifugus (assembly GCF_000147115.1). Lineage (NCBI taxonomy): Eukaryota > Metazoa > Chordata > Mammalia > Chiroptera > Vespertilionidae > Myotis > Myotis lucifugus. The sequence continues at coordinate 144,626 of NW_005871741.1, read as the reverse complement.
GTGATGAAATGTTAAGACATGAAAGAATCCGGCTCATTGGACCTGTGGGAAAATGCAGGGCTGAGGTGGGAAGCCAGCATCAGAGCTCGAGATGGAACGCACGGACTTGGTGAACTGGCTGTGGTTTAGGGCAGTAGCTCTTCATTACTGTGCATAAGAATGTGTGGGGTTATTTGTTTAAAATGTTCATAGCTAGGTCGTGTTCCTAGAAATTGTGATGTAACGTGTGTTGAATGGAAATCAGGAATCTATATAAAAAAAAGCACCTAGGTCAGTGGTCGGCAAACTGCAGCTCACGAGCCACATGCGGCTCTTTGGCCCCTTGAGTGTGGCCACGAAGTTTCAATCGCACTGTACGTGCGCGCCCGCATGTGGTATTTTGTGGAAGAGCCACACTCAAGGGGCTGCAGTTTGCCGACCACTGACCTAGGTGATTCTAATGTAGGTGGTCCTGGAACCACTCTTTGAAAAATAGTAGTTCAGGGTCAGTGTCCATGTGTGTAGTTTCAGAAGTAGGTACACACACACAGGGTGGTTTACCCAGCATGGACTCGGATTAACCAAGTCCCAAGTTCACAGACCAGTTTCTAAGGGAAGAACCAATCTGAACGTGTCTGAGGGTAGCACCTCATGTCGGAAGCTCCCTGTCCCTTCCTATAGGCAGCCCGGCTGCAGGGATCAGACTGTTGGTGAGACTTTCAGACGGACTCCACCCAGGATGAGGAATCTTGGCAGGACAGAATATACTGACAAGGGTCCAAGTAGCTCGTATGGACTTCTCCCAGCTTCCCTCGAGGCAGGATTGAGATCTGGCATTTGGCTTCCAACTAATGACATTTTAGCTTATCCCCAAACATCCTGTGTAATTCTCAAGGCCCCCCTACTTTCTGGAACACCACCAATTCCAGATGGCCAAGCCACAGAATGAAGGGGCTGCCCAACCCACATCAGGTGGTGATATGAGCAAGAAGTACGTTTTTATCACTATGCTTTCTGAGTTTATGTCCAAGTTCACTTGTGAACTAGTCTAGTCTATCCTGACTAATTCAGATGATAATAAATTTTACAGACACTGGACGCATTACATCACTCTCCAGTGACTGCCTATTTCTACTTTGATAAGTGCTTGGGGAACTTGATTTGTCACCTTTCCAAGTTCTGGAAGTGGGGACCTCATTACACCTCACAATTGCTAAGAATGCCAACTGTTATTCTGTCTGCTCAAGGTACACTTATTTGTATTAGTTGCATATTTCTGACAAAGAGTTTAAAGATTTATAAGTGAAATGGAATTTATATCCTGTGCTTGTAGTAGTGAAAAGTAATAATCCAAAACAACACAAACAAGCCAGATGACTCTCACATCCGTTTGGCTGAACCTGCCAAGGGCTCACAGAAGGGACACGCACGGAAAGAAGAGAATGTGACCAGGCATACATTCCGGAGATGGAAGAGGAGCAGCCGGGTGCCTGTCTTCTTCACTGAGAGACAAAATGCGCTCCTCAGGGGCTCTCATCCCGGGATGACTGGGCGCAGCAGACAGAGCCTCAGTGCCTTCCCTACAACACCGACGTTTCATGTAAATAGAACTGTATTATGGATACCGACTTACAACATGACCACAAGTTAGTCCTTCCTGAGGAATCTGGCAATGAGTGTTTATCATAATGATGTAACAATGCTGTCAGAGTGGTCAAGGCTATGCAGGAGAAGAGGTTTTGTTTGTTTTTCTGTTTCTTCAAAGAATTAGATCCATATTTTTTATCTTTCACGGTTCTCCCTTTTCTCACTTCTTCCCGTTGTGGTCTTGCTTTCTTGGTTCTTGCAGAGCACCCTCCCAGGCTCTCAGTTCCTGCACGTGTGGGCTGCCCTTTGTTCTAGTCTCATGCCTCACTCTAGGCCCCTGCTGGGTGCCTGCGGCCTGTACGCCACGGGGCAAAGCACACCGTATCACAGACTCTCCTTCGTGGGTCCGAGCCCTGCGGAGCTCCCCAATATCGGACTCTGGTAACTGACGAGTCAATATTGGTTCCTCTTCTGTTTACTTTCCTGTAAGAGACCTAGCGGAGTGTCTCACAGGCAGTAGCCATCAAGAAGTGTTGACCGACTAACAATCCCTTCACTTTCTGTGAGAATGAATGAAAAGAAACATGGTGTTCACAAAATTCTGACATTTTCCTTATGATTTCAGAGCATGTGGAGGAAACAGATAAGCTGTGGACTGATGATAGATGAAATTTCAGAAGAGCAAACACACTTTTCTCAGGAGAAAATTCTTGTATCTCAGCCTTTGCCAATGTATCTCCATGTACACAAATCGCTCCTGAGTATCCTGTATAATAAGGTTTATTTTAATTAATCAGGCACTAAACAAGTCAAGGCAATGTCACAGAGTGGAAAGGGCCTTGTCCTCAAAATTCACTTGCCGTTGTGCCACGGATAAATGCTGTCCTGGAAAGGTCTCTCCATGTGCAGGGCCTGCTCTTCCTCAAGGGGAGGAAGGGGAGTCCCTGCTGGTCAGGGGATGCTCATGACGGAGCTCTGACGAATGGGATCGTCTCTGCTGGGGCCCTGGGAGCGGGGCTCAGGAAATTCCCCTGAAAGGCAGTTTACCTTCACTGCAACGGGACAGGAGTTCTTGAGTTCCACTCTATCTGTGACCTCATTAAATGAATGTGAAGAAATATATGTTTAAAAAAACAGATGTGGTAAGGCTACCTTGTGCCTTCCTGGGCCATATTATACACACTGCAAGTATGGGTGGGGCACCTGAATCACTCACATGCACACACACACACTACAGATACACATAATTACACACATGATCTCTCTCCCTCTCTCACACACACACTCACACACTTTCCCTCTCTCACACACACTTTTTTCTGAACATTTGGAGATATCTTAACACACTGCGGACCAGTAGTTTTATTGCTAGCTTTACCCAGTGGCCAGCTAAGTTTCTATTGAACGAGGACAAAAAACGTTTTACATAAATGTTAAAGGCACACTTTAAAATTAAATACCCATTGCATTTTGAAGTTATTACATGTTCTTACAAGCTAATATCTTTTTAAAGTATGATACTTTGTAAAATACTGTGTAATATGAAGCGAGAATTCTCGTGATCCGTCCGCAATGTTAAAGTTATTAAAAGGGGGTTGCAGATATCATGGTTACTCACACCTAAATCCTTCAACATTTATCTCCTAGGTGGGAACAAAACCAATTCTCCTACATAACCTGAGTGTAATTGTAACAGAAAGAAAGTTAATTGTTTCAATCATATCATAAAATATACAGTCTATATTCACATCTCCCCCAACTGTTCACAATATGTTCTTTGTAGATCTTCTATAAAACCTAAGATAAATATCACTTTTCCTTTATTATTCTAAAAATTATTTTATGGCTGCAGCTATTTTTTCCATATTTTTGTCATTTCATAATTATTTCCTGAACGTTATTTTAGAAAACTCTTTTAATAATTTTGAAACTTTGGCTTCTAAACTATAACTCTATTATTGAATAATCCATGATATAGTTTATTATTTTACATTTTATAAAACAAATTTTATTTAGAGGATTTTAGAAAGAAGAGCTTGCATGAAATATGACAAGAGCAATGGGAAACACTAAAGCTGTTAAAAGGTAATTGTGTCTGGTCCTCATGCACTGTTAACTAGGGAAACTGGTAGGAGATGTTCTCTCCTGTCTTTTATTCATTTCCTTCCCTCCTTGCCTTTTCCTCCTTAGTTCCTTGGTGCCCTTTTTCCTTCCTTCCTTCCTTCCTCCCCTAATTCCATCCTCCTTCCTTTTATATTTGCATGGTTCAAAAAGAATTTAAAAATGAATAAAAAAAATGAAAATCCCCCCTCAACCCTGCCTGTTTCTGTATAGTTACTATACATATAAACATTTCTATCAGCTTCTTGTCTATCCTAGAAATGTTATGCAAATACAGGCAAATATATGTGTGTTCATATTTCTGCTCCTCTTCTGCATCTTGCTTTTTTCTTTAACAAAATATCCTTGAAAAAAAAAAAGAAAGAAAAAAAATATCCTTGAAATCTTTCTACATCAGTTCACAGAGCGTGTCTTCATTTTTTACACATCTGCATGGTAAGTGGAGGCACTTTGATTTGAATGGCAGAAAGCATAACAGATGTAAATCAGATTACTTATGTATTAATCTTTTATGGCACAGTGAGTATGTCTTGGTTCTTTATGAATAATAATGACAATAGCTATAATTTAAGAAGCTTGCCACTAAGCACTCTGTGTTATGTGTCTTATTTCATGCCTTCCTCATCAACGCTAAGCAGCAGAAAACGTTCTCCTATTGTGCAGATGGGAAAACTGAGGCTCTGAGAGGCTGGCTGTGTAGCTTCTTTCTACTCTCAAGGCTGTGCTGCTAAGGGCTCCACAGTTCCCCTCACTGGCCTCACTGTGACCTGCACACCACGCTTTATAGCCCCCAAGCCACCTTCCCCTTCGTCATCCCACACAGCCCTGTCCCAGCTGAGCGTTGAGGCATGAAAAGACTAGAAAATGGTCTCTTCTTTCAATGACAGGTTTCTTGGGTGCCGCCCCAACTTCAGAGCTATGACAAACCTGCTCTCTTTAGCTTTCTGATAGGCTCTGTGCACCTTCTGTCTCAGCTTAATCCTGACTACACAGCTCACACACCAGGAGCTACATGCCAGCGGACGATGACTTTAGACTCTATTGTGCGAGCGCACAAGAAATAAGATTTGAAAAGAGAGTAAGAGTTATATTCTGTTTTCCATAAATGGCTGTGGTTACTCAGGAACTGCTCATGTAGATGTTCCCACTCTTGGGACCTCGTACAGAGGACCAGCCCCTTGCTGCTGGGACAATGGGGGCGTGGACGGGCTGCTGCAGAGGCCACAGGCCCACAGAGCTGAGATCTACCACCTGCCCTTACAGAGGTGGCTCTCCCTGAGCCAGGCAGTCATGGTGACTCGCACGTTTTCATTGTGCAGAGGATCACGTGAAGATTTAGGCTTTGTTTGCAGAAGCGCTGTTATGACACATGAGCATTCCCATTTTGGAATGCTAATCTGTTTCTTTAGATCCATCCTTTTATTTCATCATCCATGGACTAATTTATGACATACAGCAAATAAATATTGATTATGCCTGAGGCCACACCCTAATCTTTAAAGAATGGAGAGAAAGTACCCAGAAATCACAAAGCTATGGGAAAAATGAAAGTTGTTAAAAGGTAATTGTGAGACTGTCAAGTTCCTGCCACACCTAGAGTCTGCCACCTCCAGGGCCTGCTTGGGGTGTTGAGAGAGACACACTGTGGTCCTGTGTGCACACGCTGTGGTCAGCAGTGCCCAACAGGAGGAGATGAGTGCCGGCTGAGACCTTAAGGTCTCTTCATTTCTCTCAACAACTTCAACTTGTCTGTCCACCTGGAAAACCAAATGTGATGCCTTAACTAGGAATCCTATTCAAGGCCAAGATTATCCAGTATAAACATGAATTTTTCTTTGAAAATTAGCCTATTGTTTCGTTTTGCTATTTTAATTCATGGTGAGATTTGTATTTGAATGCTCGATATGAAACCATGTTGGCAACCATTTAAATGTGAACATTTAACTCCATGCCAGAAATATCAATTCAACAAATCCGCATTTAAATATTGAATTTTTATAATATTCCATTAGATTCTTTAACTTATGACTAAAAGTGAATGAGATTGTGGACAGAACAAGACAGCCTGTATATATGAAACATCTATGACTCAGAAACTTAACTGACGTTAAACTCAGGTATGAGTTTAACACCCAATGTGAACAGACTTTACTTTTTTAACTCCAGGGAAATGACAAACATAATGCCTTCTCCAAACCGAACCAATGAGTGCAGTGACTTTCTTCAGGGACAGTGACAAGGGCAGAGACAGAACACAGTAAGAACGACTGTGACCTATCACACCAGTTCATACAGCTCCTAAAGACTGCAGTGCCCGCGAGGTTGCAGCACATGGAACAGGACCCCGCATCTGGTTTCCATGTAGCAGCAAGTACTTCTATTATCAGACAGGCAAATGGGTAGTCAGCAGACACGTAAATGACTGCCGCACAGTGAACCTTGAAAGATGCCAGAGTTTTCCTCAGAGAGCACCCTAAGAACGGACCGTTTCACCAGCAAAGTCACGTGTAAATTGGACTCCCAAATGTGGGCATGAGATCAATACAGAGCTTCTAAAGTCAGTAGCATGCACACGCTCAGAGGCCGAGACTTCGCAGAGGGGGAGTTTAGTCACATTACAATTGTGTTAACCTTCAGCCTCTGAGATTCCCTAAAAGTGTCCTGACTGGGCAGCAATCGTTTTTTTAAAATATTGATTTTAGTGAGGAAGGAAGAGGGAGAGAGATAGAAACATCAATGATGAGAGAGAATCATGGATCTGCTGCATCCTGCACGCCCCACACTGGGGATCAAGCCCGAAACCCGGGCATGTGCCCTGACAGGGAATCAAACCATGACCTCCTAGTTCATAGGTGGACACTCAACCACTGGGCCATTCCAGCCGGGAAAAGCAGCAATCATTTGACATGAGCCAATATGCACTCCAAACTCCAAAACGTAATTAGCAAACTCTGCTAAAATTACTAACTTTGCTAACCAGCTACTTTTGCACTGATTCCACACAAAACAGCCCCATGTGAGACCCAGTGTCATTTTCCCACCGGCAATCTCAAGGATCCTCACAGTGCTAAGATGCACGGCTTTCCTGCTCCGTGGAGCATCGGTGGCAGGAACAATATATGCATCATCTAATTTAACTGCAAATGGCTCTTTTTAGTGAGATTCATCTGTTTGGAGAAGATGCACAACAGAACTCTTAACTGCCTCCCAAAAGCCAGAAGTACCAGGAAGCTGAGAAGAAAGGCCTGACTCAGAGCAGCAAGTGGGGAGGCCCAGGGAGAGGATCCTTGCGCACAGTCCCCAGAGAGCTGGGGGCAGGTACCTGACTCCGTTGCCTGGGGATGCTCTTTGGCTCAGACTTGGCTGCCTCAGTGGGTCAGAGTTGGGAGTTCAGAGATGCCAACGGGATGTGATTTCACCAATCCTTCTTCCGGTTCATTTTCTAAGGGACAAAACAACATAATAACTACCTGAGGGAGGTGAGACTGACCAGAACTCTCTCCTCTGTGCTATTATACTTACAATAAAGAGTTACATTTCAAGATAGTAACCACATTAAGAAATGTGTCAATGATTTCACTCAGAATGCTGATGTGAAAGGCCATAATGGACAAGTAGACAATGCTTTTAAACATTTAGTTAATTTATTTTGAAATCCAAGATATTTAACAGTTTTAAATACATATCTAGGTTTGACACTCAAACTAAGAGCACTTAATATTTAGATGGACCCATTACCAGCCAATTTTAAAGATTATTGCCTTCTTTAACACTTTGATGCAGTTAAGAAAAAATTTAATGAGTGAGAAATACTTTAGGTGTGTCATTATTTCTTGGAAATAATGTTATTTCATTCATAACAGATTGTAATCTGGAGATAAGAAGAGTGGCTCCAAATGCCAGCTCCATTTTATTTTAGTAGAACAACAACAAAAGACATTATCTTCATTAATGTAAATTAGAATCTATTTCTTGACATTCTATCAAGGTTCTCTGCAATACTGTGTCAATGTTAGGAACTGTTCTAATTGGAAAATAAAATATCCGGATTATTTCAAACTATACTGCCTTAGAGAGGATTTATTTTATTTTATTTTTTTTACAAAGGAAAGACAAACTGGGATATAAAAAGTGGAGCGAGGAGGTGCCTCAGTTGTTGAAGCTATTGTTTCTGGTGCAAACCTCCGAACTCAGAGATGCTCATTAAACTGAGTCTATGGCAATAACAGCCTAAGTGTTAATGGGCAGCAGTGAAGTGTGTCAGGCAAATGAAGGACCCTGAGGGCTCTCCATGCTGTTCCTGATCAGCTCCATGCCCAGCGTTACCATAAATCCTCTAAAAGACACTGTCCCTCATTTCTTGCGTGTTAGCTCACCATGAAGATAATACTCAGGGTGCTTAGCAAGGGAGATTTGAAATAAGATAACACACAATTTCCTATGAAATACACAGACTGCCTATAAAATGCAACCGTAACAAATTTTATTAATTTTCCTAATAAGGATTTACCAAAACAAACACATACAGAACAGAATAATTCAGAAATATGCACATGAAGCTAGAAAGCTTTTAAAATTACCCTGAAAAAAATCAAAGTTGAAAAATAGAGGGTTAATATGTTTGTTTTGTGTCAAAGTCTAGAATCATTAATTATTTTGTAACATTTAAAAATACATTAAGTGATTGAGCAAAAAAGGGAAAAAAAAGAGAAAGAACTCATGGACACGGACCACAGTGTGGTGACTGTGGGGGGAAAGGGAGGGGTGGAGGTAGAAGAGGGTATAGGAGGGATAAATGGTGATGGGAAAAATAAAATAAAGTATACAGATAAAAAAGAAATACCTCATTTAAAATTAAGTAAGTAGTATATTAACCCCTTGAGTGCAGGGGAGCACGATCGCGCTCCTCCTGTCTTTCACCAAAAGTGCCGGGAGCACTATCGCGCTCCTCCTGCAGTGTCCAGTTCTAAGTCTGCTTTTATTAGTGACTAGAGGCCCAGTGCACAAAAATTTGTGCACTCAGGGGGGAGGGGGGGGTCCCTCAGCCCGGCCTGTGCCCTCTCGCAGTCTGGGACCCCTCAGGGGATGACCACCTGCTGGCTTAGGTCCGCTCCCCGGGGGATTGGTCCTAAGATGGCAATCAGACATCCCTCTGGCAGCCCGGCAGCCCTCAGGGGATGTCCACTTGCCAGTGGGGAGCAGGCCTAAACTGCAGTCGGACATCCTTAGCGCTGCTGAGGAGGCAGGAGAGGCTCCCACCACCACCGCTGTACTGGCAGTCATCAGCCTGGCTTGTGGCTGAGCAGAGCTCCTCCCATGTGAGAGTGCACTGACCACCAGAGGGCAGCTCCTGCATTGAGTGTCTGCCCCCTGGTTGTCAGTGTGTGTCACAGTGACCAGTCATTCCCAGTCGTTCTGCTGTTAGGGTCAGTTTGCATATTACCCTTTTACTATATAGGATAGAGGCCTGGTGCACGGGTGGGGGCTGGCTGGTTTGCCCTGAAGGGTGTCCCGGATCAGGGTGGGGGTCCCGCTGGGGTGCCTGGCCAGCCTGGATGAGGGGATGATGGCTGTTTGCAGCTGGTCACACCCCCTTCAGAGTGGGGGTCCCCACTTGGGTACCTGGCCAGTCTGGGTGAGGGGCTGAGGGCCGTTTTCAGGCTGGCGGGTGACTGAAGCTCCCAACCTCTACTTTTTTTCTTTTTTTTTTCTTTTTATTCTGGGATTTAGTTACCTTCTATGGCTGTCACTGGAACTGAGAGCCGGCTTTAGCTCTGAGGCTCGGCTCCAGCTCTGAAACCTCGGCTGCTGAAAGCAGGTATCTGGGTTTGTTTGGCTTCTATAATTGAAACACTGTTGCAACTCCATCTCTGAAGCCGGGCTGGCTGAAAGCAGGTTTCTGGGATTTGTTTAGCTTCTATAATTGCAACATTGTTTCTTAGAGTGCAGCTCAGAGGCTGGCAGCGGCAGGCGGGGAACCTTGGCTTCCTCCATCACTGGAGCAAGCAAGCCTCCTGTTCGCTTCAGCTGCCTGGCTACCGGTCGCCATCTTGGTTGGCAGTTAATTTGCATATCACCCTGGGAAGCGTGTCAGAGGTATGGTTAATTACCATGTTTGTCTATTATTAGATAGGATGATGATATTGCTAAATATGTCAATTCTTGCTGTGAAGAAATCAGGATTTTAAAAAGATTCCCAGGTGATTCTAATGTGCAGCCAAGATTGAGAACCACTGTTCTAAAGTCACTCGTAATCACAAGCAACTTGAACTCTCCAGAACCCAAACCATTCCCTGCTTCTGAGCACATGTGTAACTGGTTCTGGGGTCTGCTGACTGTTCACACACCAATCAGCAATGCTACAAGAATTCACATGGAGGCCCAATTAGATCATCTCAGCTCATTAAGAAATATTCTTCCGAATAAGCAAAATGATACAGAAAGGCAATTAAACATGGAGGCAATTACACAAAGGCCAGCCAGTGCTGTGTCAGGAAGGAAAGAAAAGGGCTGCTTAGGACACCCAGCGCCCATCCTCCAGCGGCTGAGCCAGCCCCAGGGCCGCCAGCAGCGTGGGCCACGGGGCCTCCATCTCGTCAGGTGGGCTGTGAGCCCAAGCACTTAGGAAGAGTGAGAATTTATCACCAAGCCACAACCCCAGCAACAAGCACACGAAGCAGAACAGCTTTTGAAGGCTCTGAATGTTAGAATGAAAGTAACCTTACGGTCGTGTAGCCTGCCCTCGGAAGATGGGGGCTGAAGTCTAGAAAAGCTCAATAACTTGCAGATGTGACGCGGAACCTAAGAGCAGGTCCAGGACACGGTCCCTCCCCCAACTATGTGAAAGCCATTGCCGAGAAACCTCAGAACGACCTCCAGTTCATTTATTAACACACGCAGCGTCGGTCTGCAGGGCACGTGGGCGAATGCGTTGTGGCTTGTGAGGGAGAGGCCAGCCTCAGCACAGAGCAGGGCTTCCGGTTCTGCAGTTCACAGCTCACAGGCCTTCCTTGTCCGAGAGGCCGTGGGTGTGAATTTAGGATCTCGGGAATGAATCCTCATGTACCCACTGCCGGCAGGACCCTGTAAGATTTCGCCCCAGAAGGACCATCCAATAAGGCTTTCCTGCGTGTGCCCTCTGCCCACTTGTGAAACAAGTGGTTCTTACTGAAATCAAAACGTTCCAAGAGGCAGTGTCCAAACAAACCCCAATCAAGGACTCAGAGGCCTCATTCTGCCGCCCTTTCTTTCCTCCCATACTCATTAGTTTGGATCTTAATGACCCCGGCTGAGTTCACTTCACCGTTCCCACCTGGTCCCCTAATCCTGTTCCTCCTCTCCCCATCCTATGACAAGAATCTTAAAGCTGCTTCTATTATGTCAAACCACTGCTCAATAATAAATCAATTCAACAGTAATAGTATCACTGTAACATCTTACACATGTATCACAATTCAAAGTTAAGTGTTTCACACACTTTTAAATTATGCCCACTTGACAGGTGAGCAAACTGAAGTTCAGAGAACATTGCTTTAGTAAGAACTAGTAAGAGGCAGAGCTGGAACTAAAAACATCCTCTATAGCCCGGCCAGCATGGCTCAGTGGTTGAGCTTCAACCTATGAACCAGGAGGTCACAGTTTGATTCCCTGTCAGGGCACATGCCCGGGGTTGCAGGCTCCATCTCCAGTATGGGGGCATGTGCAGGAGGCAGCCTATCAATGATTCTCTCTCACCACTGATGTTTGTATATGCTCTCCCTCTTCCTTCCTTTCTGAAATAAATAAAAATATATTTAATAAAAATAAAAGGATCCTCTTTATCCTGGCTTATCAACATCCTGTAAAGCTTGGTGACGAATTATCTCAAGTTTTAAGTCTTACCACTGCCCTATGTGACCTTTACCTTCAGACACTACATTTTTCTCTTATCCTCATAAACAGAGGATACTTTCTCACTTTAGTCTGCATCATTCTTTCTATTTAAAGATCAACGATTTTTCAGCCCTCGTATCAAATCCCACCCTTATCTATTCAGAGACTTCCCAGATCACTCCAGCCCTGAGGAGATCATTACCTCTGAATTATGGCCCAGGCCACCCTTCAGCCAGTCCTTACAGACCATGGACCATGCACATCAATGTTTACATTTCATCTGACATTGCTGGCTGACTCTTCAGTTGTGTCTTATGTTGGCTGCTGCTTCTGTAACTGTTATAAGAGATGTTATAAGAGATGTAACTGTTATAAGTCAGGGATAGTATCTGTTCATCTTTATGTCACAAGGGGCAAAAAAAGGCAGTTTGACGAATGAATTTTAATAATAACAATAATAAGTGCCCTGTGAGTTTATCAGCCATACAGAAGATGTTTACTATCCTGTGAATTCCTCATGGTATCCAGCAGGTACTTATGTACTTCTAAGTATGTATTGACAATTGGAAAAATATAAGCTGTTCGCCTTAGTCTGCTCCAGCTGCTATAATAAAACATGACAGCCTGGGTGGCTTATCAACAACAGAAATTGATTCCTCTCCGTTTGGAGACTGGCAGTTAGGCCAGGGAGCCAGCCTGGTCAGGTGAGGGCCCACTTCTGGCCTCAGATGTCTCACTTGTCCTCATGCAGTGGGAGGGTCTCTGGAATAAGGGCAATGATCCCATCCGAGGGCCCTACCTCTCCTCTTAATACCTTCACCTGGGGGGCTGGGATTTCTCATTCGAATGTGGGGGGCCACACATCCAGACTACAGCACCATGTGTGACAGGTGAGGCTGCGCCCAGCACCCTGAGTCAGGAAAGACAAGGACAGAGCGGTGTGGGCCAGTCGTCTGACTTAGGAGTGAGCATGTGCGGCACAGCGAGCCCTTGATGAAGGTGTGGGCGCATATGACAGTATTTCTAACTCCTCTTGATTCTGAGATGCTGTGACTTCATGGATTGAATTATCCTACTAATTGCTCACTGAACTGCATAAAATTGCAGGGATCCTTGGATAGACAACCAGAATTGGAGCAGCAATCCCCTCTCTTAGAATATATACAAATTACTGTCTATCAAGGGCTGTGATTGTAGAGTGTGACTTAAATATGTCATTAGTTCAACTTAAGCCAGAACCACATGTTCCAACTGGAAAGCTCTAATGCCGAGGGACACGTCCAGCGACCTTCATTTTGGAAGGACCCCTGAATCAAGATGCCAGAGACTGGGAAGGGCCTGCTGGCTCCCTAGACCCCCAGCACGGCATCGACCAGAGCTCCTAGGAGGGGCTGCCTGAGCCACGGCTCCTCCCTCCAACCAACTGCTTCCCCAAGTGACAGGGATTTCATGATAATTCTTTCATTTGGCCCTCAAGACAATCCTGAGGACAGCGCTCACGGGGCATTATTAGCTCTGCTTTCAGAGAGAAGGGGTTTCAGAAAGGGGGCCTCCCCAGGTCACAGAGCCTGGATGAGAATCTGTTTCCTGCCTGAACGTGTGCAGAGCTCCACCCGCTCAGCTGCACCCAGTGTCCCGTGCAGTGATGGCGAACCTTTTGAGCTCGGTGTGTCAGCATTTTGAAAAACCCTAACTTAACTCTGGTGCCGTGTCACATATAGAAATTTTTTGATATTTGCAACCATAGTAAAACAAAGACTTATATTTTTGATATTTATTTTATATATTTAAATGCCATTTAACAAAGAAAAATCAACCAAAAAAATGAGTTCGCATGTCACCTCTGACACGCGTGTCATAGGTTCGCCATCACTGGTCCCGTGGAACACACGTCTGGAATGACCTTCGCTGCACCCCCTCTGACTTGACTGCACCCAGGAGCCAAGACAAGCAGAAGGGCAGTCAGGGCCTTGTCTGCAGGTGGGCAGGTACTGCCTGTGGGAGGACGTGGCGAGCTCGGGAAGGACCTTGACTTCAGGACATGAAGCCAGTGCCCACACCAACCCAAACCATTGCACTGGAAACCATTCCCTTGAACGTTAGTGTTTTAAAGAATGTGTCTCTATAAAGTACAGCAGTCCTAGGAGAGCTAATACTTTGTCCTCCTCCCGTTCTCTCTCTCTTTCTGCCTCACACACACATGAACACACACTCATTTTCTCTCTCTCATTTCCACAAGGGAGAACACCAGAGGGTAGCCATTATAAGGGTTTGGATGTAGGGTTTAGGGAGACTTGTTCAAGCGCAACATTGTGGCACATTAAACACTTCGCAGTAGCCAGAGAGGCTGCTCTGCTCTCCACCTGGACTGTCTGCGGTGGAACTCGCCCTGCGGACCATGGGAAGGAGGAGAGCTTTGGGAATCCCTGGCTGCCAACCAAAACACCAGGACAGCCCAGCCAGAACCAGCGCAGCCCAGGGTGGCAGGAACTGAGTCGGTAACAAGACCTGTTTAGCCTGTTTAGCCTGTTTAGTTAAAACAATCAGAAACTTCTCTGAAGGGGAAAAAGGCAGACACTTGCAAAGTGACCTGTTCATTCTTCTATCAACTCATAGGTAAGTCCAATAGGGAAATACACACACACACACGAACTCGCTTCTCTAATTCTCATAGGAAACACAAAGGGAACAGCATCCAGAGGAGGAAGTGCATTGGATAAACAGGTGAACAGGTGAAGAACAGCTCCGTCTAAGAGCCATGCTCCTCACAGAAGGCAAGCTCGCCTGACCCAGCATGCCAAGGTCTGGGCCGTGGGGAAACCCGTCCAGGGGCCAATCCCTTCGCACAGCTGCTCTGAGGCCGCGTCTCAAGAGGACGGGGCAGTGGGAGACCAGAGACCGACGCTGCACAGTGCTGCTCAGGCGCCTTGCACAACACTCCCGTCCCTCTTACAACAGGCGCCTCTGAGCAGGGGCCCAGGTGCACCTGCTCCCGCCCCCCTTTCCTTTCCACACAGACCAGCAGCCCGTTCTCCGAGGTACTGGTGTGGGAATGAGGGTGAGTGCACACAGCCACAACGGTCATATCGGACTGCAAGCTGCTATATCTATCTTGTTTAAATAAGTCTGTGAAATTCTTGTCTAATACTTTCATGTAATTAGTATTAAAGTTCATCTGTATAATGAAACCCAATCACAATATAGACATTTTGAGTTTGTATGAAAATGAAAAAATATATATAGCAAAGAAAGGACAACCAGTTTATACTATCACATATTTAAGACTTCTTTCTGTGGTGAAAAAAATGGAAAGTGAGGGCAGGTAAGTGACCCATCCAAGGCCACAGCGAGTCCTGGCCCGGATCTCAGCATGGAGGGCCCTCCCACCATTCCTCAGGCACGTCCAGTGATGTCTAAACAAAGCGAACCATCAGGAGGTGAAGGTCTGTCTGTGTGTGATGGCAGCAGCAGCGAGAGTACACTGAGCAGACACAGCGTGCACAGGAGCGCCTGCCTGCGACCGGGGACGGTTACTCTATTGATGGGGCCTGAGGGCCCAGGTGAGGCGGGAGCTCTCTCCAGCGCCTGGGAGACGTGATCCTGGATGAGTGTCCCACCTCTGAGGGCAGCTCTTTTCATGCCTCAGTACCAAGTTCAACTGGAGACCTTACTATCTGTGATTTAAATGTTTGCTTCAATTGTGAATGCTACTACTTTATGCATAATGAAATTTAATTGCAACAATTTAAGGTTATACACAAAATTTTTGTTGTGAATCCTCACCCAAGGATATTTTTCCATTGATTTTTAAAGACAGTGAAAGGTAGGGGGAGAGACAGACAGAGAGAGAGAAAGAAACATCGATGTGAGAGAGACACACTGACTGGTCACCTCACACACACGTCCTTCACAGGAATTGAACCCAAGGCTTTCAGTCCACCAGCCGACGCTCTACCCACAAATTTTAAGCAGTGCACTTTATAGACAAAATATACTATTTCATCTGACTGCAGAGAAGTCCCTTCCTGTTTTATTAGCTTCTAATTTCCCCTTTTGAGAAATAACAAATCAAGACTCTTTTAAAAAGGTATTACCTAGACCTGCATTTAATGAACTAAGTAGCAATTCACAGTCACGAAACGCCGTCTTTCTGTGGATGCAGAGAGAAGGGGAACTGGTTCCAGGCACTATCCTTTATGTGAAAGCAAATGTCAAAGGGAAGCTCTGGTATTTGGTCATGGGCTCCCACCTCCTCACAGGCATTTCCTAAATCCACGTTTGATGAGCTTCCCCAGCCATCAATCCTGCCAGTTCCCTCCGGAGCCGAACAGAGTGTGCTTCACGGAAATGTCACCCGCCAGGGCTGCAATTACTGGCACTGCAGCAATCATGGCACAATGCAGAATGGGTCAAATCCAGGTGAGAAGAGAACCAGCAATCAAGCCGGGGACTCGAGAACAAAGCCATTTGCCGTCAACACAACCATCAGGCCTTAATTACGAGGCAAGTGTGGGGCTGGCTGCTGAAAGGCTGATTATCATACAGCTCAGCTCCAAATCAGCTCTGTATTGATGGACTGAGGAAAGGAAGCCAACCTGAGCCCAGTGGAAAGGAACGGGAGGCATCGACAGTGCAGAGGGGACGCACTCTAGGGAATAAAAATAACTGCGGAAGGGGGGAGGGTTAAGGACCCGAGAGCCAGCTAAAAATAAGTCTCCGAAAGTCACACACTGACTGGTACACCCATCGCGCAATTCAACACGAGTGCACTTGCTGGGCCAGAACTGCCCGTCCGTGAGCCGCTCCTCCTGAAAGCCTCCTTCTTTTCCGGACAACATTCCCCAAAGATCCCCCTACCTGAGTGTACCGAGTGCCTTCTTTCTTTTTATTCCTATTATTTTATAGTCAACTTAAGAGCATTCTAAGACAAGTTCTAAGACAAATTTTCCCTTTATCTATCATGCGTAATATTTTTATTTAATTTATGTTTATACTGTGCTTATATCGACATTAAAATATCAAATATCTAGTTCAAAATATCCTCTAGAGATTGAGATATTGACACTTGATTGCAATTCCTAACCATCTTTGAATAAAGCCTACACATTAAAAACAAATGTACTTTTATACTACACACACATATTTCCTCCCTATATTACAACATCTATATTTATTCATGAACTAAACACAAAAATGCGTTTTCCTCAGTATTGCAAACATTTCACTGTAATGGTGATGGCCCCACCACAGAACATGACTCAGAACTGTTTTGTTTCAAGTTCTGAGAGAAGATCCTGCTGTTGGCAGTGGGTCCACCCGGACAGGGACTGAGAGTGCAGGCCTGTCGACCGCTGATGGAGCACGAGCTCACCTTCGAGCAGGCACACAGGCAGACGGAAGTCACGCACAAGCGCTGCAGCATGTAATGCAAGTTTTTTATTTACGGCCTCACGTTTCCTAGTTTTAGACACGCCTAGAAAGCAGGCCCGGCGGTGCCTGCAGCCCGTGCAGTGGGATGGAAGTCTGAGTCCCTAGCCCGCATGCATCCCTTCTTCTGCAGGGTCTGCTCTCCTGGATCTGTGCTGGCAGATGCTTGTGTGTTCTTAGCTTTTGCTTATGGGAAGGGGCAGGGGTTCAGGAAAATGAGAGAGAAGCTGCCATCCTGCTGATGAGCTGGCCAAACACAAGTGGGTCAAAGATTTGAGTGATGCCATTTTTGAAATCCATTTCCAAGGCAAAATTAAAATACAAAAGTGTTGTCCTGCCACATGTGGGCGTCTGAATACCCTCGTAGGCTTGGTCACCAAGCCCCAGCACGTGCCATCACTTCACAGACTCTTTCACACGTTCCTATAAGTGGGCATGTCTACTCCCTGAAACTCCAAGGAGGGCAATGAATTTCAGTTACTGCCACCAGCCTCCCAGCAGCATCGAGAACAACAGCTCCCTGAATGGTGTCTCCAACTCCATTCCCTGTTCCTCCAATCCCTCCTGCACCAGCACCAAGACGACCTTTCTGACCACTGGACTGTGCTCCTCTCCCTCCAGGAGAGAAGTGTCCTATCACACTGGAGGCTTCCCCAGTGCTCACTTTCTCGTACTAACAAGGTGTGGTAAGAATGACCCTCCTACCACGCTTCCTCTTGTTACTTACAACGCTCCACCCAGCATTCTCAAGGTAGGGCTCAAGACACACTGAAGGGTCCTCTAGGCCCTACCAATGAGTTTTTGAGGTTGCCTCTCATCCAACTGGACGATTTTTCTAGGTTTTAGTCAAAACAACTTAATGCAATATGTTGATTGCAGATGCAGGTGAGAATTTAGCTACTCTATTAAGAAAAGCATTAAAGAGATTTTATAAATGTGAAACAATGTTTCTTTTGATGATTTTTCTTTGTTATGAAAAATATGGTACTTTTCCATAAATTATATAGTTATAGTAACATGTAGTAAGTTTTTAAATTGTATTTTAAAATAAAATTTTAAGAAAAGTCTAGTTTCAAATTTAATATGGAAGATGTGAGCCTCATAAAGCAAACCGAAGTTAAGTACTGAGAATCTACACTAATAAAAGAGAGAGATGCAAACTGACCATACCTTTGCGACACCCACCAGCCAATCAGGAGTGTGCATGCAAATTAACCCAACAAAGATGGTGGGTCAATTTGCATATGCAGGTGCCAAGCAGCCGGGGGCAGGGCAGGATGCTTGTGTCGTCGCCATGGCGACAATGGAGGCATTCCGTACCGCCCAGCCGCTCCGGGCATCTGAGCATGGAAAGGCAGAAAGGTATCTCCAGGCCAGAACGAAGGCAGAAAGGCGGCTCCGGGCTGGAGCGAAGGCAGTGCCGGCAGCCAGGGGAAGGAAGGCCCATTCTTGCACGAATCTTCGTGCATCAGGCCTCTAGTATAGAGTATAAAGGAGCTTTGGGACCAAACCATGGGAACCACTGTGCTAACCCATTGACTCTGTGGTTTCTCACATGTACACGCACTAAATGCTTCTTTATTCTGCCTCAGGGCCTTTGTACATGCTTTTCCTGCTATCAGAAACACCAATCCATGCCTACATGCTACTCTCTCTATGGAAAAGGTCATGGCCATTCTCTGACCAGCCCTGCAATTTTTCCTTTAGTGATAGTTCTTTATTCCCTCTCTTCTCATACAGGAATAAAACTCACAGAAGTCCAGGACTTGCCCACCTTGTTCCCTAGTGTCTTTGCAGTTCTGGTGTATGGGAGACACTTAGTGAAGGTATGATAAGCAGGTGCATGGCAAGTGAATGAAATATAGGGTTGTATAGCCCAGAAGAGATGATACAATAAATGTTGTGAAGCTTCTTTGTACATATTAAAATATACAGCAGATTCTTATTTAAGATGTTTAAAGTAAGGTCTTTCTTGGCAACTGAAGGCCATGTCATGAGTGGGATACTTCTGGAAACCCTAAAAGTGGAAGGAATGCTTCTGTCGGTGATTCAGGAAGGAAGGAGGTGAGAATGAGAGAGCCTAAGAACCTTGTGCATCTAGGATCCCTTTTAGGGGGCAGCCTCTAAGAAATCAGGTCATAAGAAAGGGTACAGCAGGCAGGGCACAGCTGAGTTTGTCAAATAAACACCATCCATTTTTCACTGGGATCAGAGACCCTGGGAGAATGTGAGGCCATCCTGTGATGTGCTCTCTGATCTAACTAACAGCCTAGGGATCCAAGCTGAAGGTCCCACAGCAGCCCCCTCACATGCCGCAGCCGGCAGTCTTCCACTTCTCTGGAGGA
Organism: Myotis lucifugus; assembly: GCF_000147115.1. NCBI lineage: Eukaryota > Metazoa > Chordata > Mammalia > Chiroptera > Vespertilionidae > Myotis > Myotis lucifugus. The sequence continues at coordinate 125,295 of NW_005871741.1, read as the reverse complement.
AGAGGCCACTGGGTGGAGACAAAGTGCCGCCGATGGCAACCTGGCTGGGGTGAGCTGTGTACCTGCTTCAGTGCAGGGAGACTGGGCCAGGGCCCCTCATGTGCTAGAGCCTCAGTAAACAAGTTAAAACCGGCTGCATATAAATAAATAGCAGAAAATGCCAATTATGTGGATACAAAAGCATAGAGCAGTGATGGCGAACCTTTTGAGCTCGGCGTGTCAGCATTTTGAAAAACCCTAACAACTCTGGTGCCGTGTCACATATAGAAATTTTTTGATATTGGCAACCATAGTAAAACAAAGACTTATATTTTTGATATTTATTTTTTATATTTAAATGCCATTTAACAAAGAAAAATCAACCAAAAAAATGAGTTCGCGTGTCACCTCTGACAGGCGTGTCATAGGTTCGCCATCACTGGCATAGAGCCTCACTTGGGCATCTGCTTCTGATACTTCATCTCAGATTTTTCCCCAAACCCCCACTTCCCATTTCTCATGCTTTCAAGCTGAAAGCAGATGTAGGAAGAGTCTTCAGGATTCAAAGGAGCCCAGGTTTCATCAAGTCGCCTTTCAGCACCCCCCCAACACGGCCAAGTGCTGGGGCACAGCCTCAGCACAGTCTGTTAACTCCATCCTAAACTATTTATTCAAGTCCTGCTTTGTACCAGACCCGAGCTTGTTCCTACAGACGCTGTCCCTGCCTGCAGGGAAGTCGAGGCCAGTTATGCCCACTTGTAGGGGGTGCGGATCTGACTCTTCCTACCACTCCTACAGGGTGGGTGCAGCCTGCTCCAGAGCTGGAAGGCTCACCTTCAGACACCACTCCGCGTGCACCCTGCCACACTGTTCCCACTAGCATCTCACTTCTACACCGAAGGGCTGGCCTGAATTACTATATATCATACTGTCAATACATTTGAGAGGAAATTAACTCAGAGCACACACACTTGGAGTGTGGTCTAGTGGAAGAATGCAATCTAGAATTCAACCCCTGCTATGCTGTATACAGCAGTTACTGGCATAAGGAACAGTAAGGAACACTTTCTAGGAAAATGACTACAAGTCACCATTATGGCCTTTGCTTCTCTTTGCTTCATCCTGGAACCAGTGTCACCTGTTAGTTCTGGCTCTCCTGGATGCACACAGCACAGCGATGTCTGTACTCACCAGCAGTGGGCACACCTCGGCATACGCCTAATCTCGGTGCGGCGGCTGGCTCAGCAGAGAACAGAGCCTGTCCCGGAGCCTCTACAGTTCTCTGTGAAGGAAGGTCTGTTTTCCCTATGGGAGCGCGGAGATCAGGGATAGGTGACATCTACTGCATTCCAGGATGGGAGCAGAGTCAGAGGTGTGCCCGCAGGGGCTCCTCCCTTGGGGAGCTACGTGGCTTGAGAATCCATAGGTCAGGTTGTAAACCTGTCTGTGAACACGACCATGCCTGGTTACCGTGATCGGTTACAAAGTTCGAGCTGCCAGTTCCACTTAGAAACATACTCCCACTGTCTTCAGGTACTAAAGTCAGTGTCTGGATCAGAAAATCATTTTGTCTCTCTAGACTTTGAAGATGAAGGCAACACCTTTGCCAAAAAGAGTTCCTAATTAAGAAACATGGTTATTATGCTAAGCAAAATAAGACAAATATCACATGATCTCACTTATATGTGGAATCTAATGAACAAAATGAACTTATAAACAAAATAGATCTAGAGACACAGAAACATGCAACAGACTGCCGATTCTCAGAAGGAAGGTGGGGGGAGGGAGTGTGATTAACCAAAGAACTTACATGCACATACGCATAACCCATGGGCACAGACAATAGTGTGGTGAAGGCACGGAGAGGGGCGGGAGTGGGGAGGAGGGGTCAATGGGGGAAAAAAGGGAGACATCTATAAGACTTTCAACAATAAAGAAATTAAAAAACAACAACAACAAAAAAACCATGAAAATGCTTAGCTGTTTGAAAACACTGCAGTCATGCACGTGGGTGTTGGAAAGCCACTCTCCTCACATTGCTGCCCGTGGCCTGCCTTCTGACTTTATTAAATGAGGCAAATGCACAAGGTTTGCTCGCCACAGTCCTATCTGCGATGCTTCGGGATATGCTATCAATCCATACAATGTACAGTCTAATCTTTGGTAAACTCCTTATATCTGGCAAGTTCTAAGAAAAGACCAGAGTAAGAACTGAAAATAGCTAATCAGAAGTCTGCTGCTGACACATCACAAAATTCTGTGATGCTATCAGCTCTGGAAAGCAAAGCAGGTGGAACCGATTAACATGAGGATCAGACAAAGTGAACCCAGGTTGTGGGAGGCCATTGAAGAGATTTATGGATGATACTGCACCCTCTGGATTACATCTGAGCTAGAAGAATTTCTCAAAATATCAAGCAGCCCCAATTGCATTCATAGTTATGACTTAAAGTAGAAGACTTCAGTGCCATCTATGTATAAAATGATTTTTAATAAAAACTCTATTACACGCACAATAGGAATATGAGACAAAAAGGGAAAGAGGAGCTAAAGCAATATTTGAAAAATTAAGATAAAAATTTTCCAAAGTGCCCTGGCCAGGTGGTTCAGTTGGCTGGAGTGTCAGCCCGTGCACCAACAGGTTTCAGGTTTGATCCCCGTGCGTACAGGAGGCAAGGGATGCTTCTCTCACATCGATGTTTCTCTCTTTCTCTTTTCCTTCCTCTCTCTCTAAAAATCAATAAAAGCATATCCTTAGGTGAGGATTAAAAAAAAAGCATTTTCCAAAGTGATGAAAGACATCAATGCACAAATTGAAGTACTAAGAATTCCAAATGAGGTAAATACAAAGAAAAGCACACCAAGGCACTCACATTAAAACTGCTGAAAACCAAAGACTAAGAAAAAATAAATCTTAAAAATTGTTAGCAAGTACTGACAGCTACTTCTCAAAAATAAATAAATGAATTAAAAAGACAGTGGAATTCTATATGAAAAATGCTTAAAGAAAGTAATAACCAAACTTGTGGGGAAAAAAAGTCCTTAAAAAATGAAGGTAAAGAAAGGATATTTTCAGAGAAATAAAGTACAAAATAATTTGTCATCAGTATATCCATATTAAGGAAAATACTAGGGGATTTTTTTAGAAGAAAAATGATCTGATTATATCTCAAAGATATATGAAGAAACAAAGATCAACCCAAACTATTAATATGTGGATAAATCTAAGTAGTTATTGAATGTATGAAATAACAATAATAATATCTTATAGGACTTAATATATTTATAAGGAAATAATTATATTTCACACATATTTATATGATATATGTATTATTTCCCTACAATAACACAACTAGGGGAGTTAAAACACTGACAAACACTTTTTGGAAAGTGGGAAAACACTTGATATTAAATTTTAATAACTCAAAAATGCATGTAATTTCAGAATACCAATAAAGAATAGTTAAAGAAAGCATAACTAATAAGCTAATAGAGGTAAGAATAATATAAAATGCCAAGTCCATATAAATTTCAGAAGAAAGCCATAGAGGATGCAGCTCCTTAATAGTTACATTGAGATGTGAGATTACTAAACAGAACCATTAACAGTCAGATTATCAGCGTGGACTAAAACAAACCCAACTCCATGCCTCTTTAGAGTCACACCTTAAATATAAGGGCACAAGAAGGTTGAAAATAAAAGAATAAAGAAACATACAACGTAAATGCCAACTGAAACAATTTCCTATAGAATTTTTTTTAGGATTTTTTGTTTTGTTTTATTGCTTAAAGTATTACAAAGAGTATTACATATGTCTCCTTTTTTTCCTGCCCTTGATAATCCCCTGGCCTCCCCTACCCCCCAGTGTCTTATGTTCATTGGTTATGCTTATATGCATGCATACAAGTCCTTCGGTTGATCTTTTACCCTCCCGCTCCTGCCCCCCAACCCTCCCCGGCCTTCCCGCTGTAGTTTGACAGTCTGTTTGAGGCTGCTCTGCCTCTGTATCTATTTTTGTTCATAAGTTTATAATGGTCTTTATTATCCATAAATGAGTGAGATCATGTGGTATTTTTCCTTCATTGACTGGCTTATTTCACTTAGCATAATGCTCTCCAGTTCCATCCATGCTGTTGCAAATGGTAAGAATTCCTTCTTTTATACAGCAGCGTAGTATTCCATCATGTATATGTACCACAGTTTTCTAATCCATTCATCTGCTGATGGGCACTTAGGCTGTTTCCAGATCCTAGCTATGGTGAATTGTGCTTCTATGAACATAGGAGATCATATATCCTTTCTGATTGGTGTTTCTGGTTTCTTGGGATATATTCCTAGAAGTGGGATCACGGGGTCAAATGGGAGTTCCATTTTTAGTTTTTTGAGAAAACTCCATACTGTCTTCCATAGTGGCTGCACCAGTCTGCATTCCCACCAGCAGTGCACGAGGGTTCCTTTTTCTCCACATTCTCTCCAGCACTTGTCATTTGTTGATTTGTTGATGATAGCCATTCTGACAGGTGTGAGATGGTACCTCATTGTTGTTTTGATTTGCATTTCTCGGATGATTAGTGACTTTGAGCATGTTTTCATATGTCTCTTGGCTTTCTGAATGTCCTCTTTTGAAAGGTGTCTATTTAGGTCCTTTGCCCATTCTTTTATTGGACTGTTTATATTCCTTTTGTTAAGTTGTATGAGTTCCCTATAAATATTGGAGATTAAACCCTTATCGGTGATAACATTGGCAAATATGTTCTCCCATGCAGTGGGCTTTCTTGTTGTTTTGTTGATGGTTTCTTTTGCTGTGCAGAAGCTTTTTATTTTGATGTAGTCCCATTTGTTTATTTTCTCTTTAGTTTCCAATGCCCTAGGAGCTGTATCAGTGAAGAAATTGCTTCAGCATATGTCTGAAATTTTGTTGCCTTTGGATTCTTCTAGTATTTTTATGGTTTCCCGTCATACATTTAAATCCTTTATCCATTTTGAGTTTATTTTTGTGTATGGTGTAAGTTGGTAGTATAGTTTCATTTTTTTGCATGTATCTGTCCAATTTTCCCAACACCATTTATTGAAGAGACTATCTTGACTCTATTGTATGTTCTTGCCTCCTTTGTCAAATATTAATTGTCAAAGGAGGCAATTGGTTCCTTTGGAAATATTGGTTCGGGTCGATTTCTGGGCTCTCTATTCTATTCCATTGATCTATATGTCTGTTCTTGGGCCAGTACCAGGCAGTTTTGAGAACAGTGGCTTTGTAATACAGCTTGATATCTGGTATTGAGATCCCACCTACTTTCTTCTTTCTCAGGATTGCTGCAGCTATTCAGGGTCTTTTTTTATTCCAGATGAATTTTTGGAGAGTTTGTTCTAGGTCTGTGAAATATGCCGTTGGTATTTTAATGGGAAGTGCGTTGAATTTATAGATTGCTTTGGGTAGTATGGACATTTTAATGATGTTGATTCTACCAATCCAAAAACATGGTATGTTCTTCCATCTGTTTATGTCTTCCTCTATCTCTTTTTTCAACGTCCTGTAGTTTTCTGAGTAGAGGTCTTTTACCTCTTTAGTTAAGTTTATTCCTAGGTATCTTAATTTTTTTGGTGCGATGGTAAATGGGATTTTTTTTTAGTCTCTCTTTCTGTAAGTTCACTACTGGTGTATAGAAATGCCATAGATTTCTTGGCGTTAATTTTGTATCCTGCTACATTGCCAAATTCATTTATTAAGTCTAATAGTTTTTTGATGGAGTCTTTAGGGTTTTTTATGTATAATATCATGTCATCTGCAAATAAGGACAGTTTTACTTCTTCTTTTCCAATTTGGATGCCCTTTTCCTATAGAATTTTTAAAAACACTGACATTTAGGCCTAGCTTTGGCGATCAGGATTACTTAAATCTCGGCCAGGCACAGCTACCTGTATTATTAAGACTGTGCATGGTGATTCTGGTTAACAGTTATGCTTGAGAAACAGTGATCCAGCCGGAACTCTTTATCTTACTCTGAGGAAATTGAGGCCAAAAAAGACAGTAACTTATATTCCTACTAGTGGCCCAGTGCACCGATTCGTGCACTTGAAAGGAAGTCGGGAGCCCGCGTGCCTGGGGAGTTTCCATGTCCCTCCCTGTGAGCCGCCAGGAAGTCATGTGGGGAGTCTGTCCTCCTCCCCACAGCTTCCTGAAGAAATATTTCCAAAAGCCCCTTCTGCGGCCAGGGTCGCGCCTTGCTGGCCAGGAGGCCCCCAGTGAACGCCTTGGGCCGTGCTGGATGCTTTCCACTGCTCAGAGCAGGATAAAAGACGCTCCAAGATGAACAATACAAAGGTGGGGATCTTGTGGGGTGGGGGAGCTCTGTTGCCCAAACCCCCACCCTTCAGATCTATCTCTGACTTCCACCCCAATTGTCAGTCACCACCTTGTGACCACTGTTATATTGCTGCCTGAGGCAGAGTTCCAGGAGCCCCGTGGCGATATCAGGCTTGTCCTGGTTACTCCAAGTGTCCATGCTTCAACCATTCTCTGGGGATTGTAACGGGGTACAAGGGATGTAGCAGTGTGCTAAGTGGCAGGCGACCGGGGACTGCACCGCTCCCGCTCACCCCAGCCCCGCTGCGCCTACCACTGCAGCCTCTGCTCAGTAGCGCTGCTGCTGCTGCGACAGCGGGAGAGGCTCCCACGACTGCAGCTGTGCTCGCCAGTGGTGAGCCCAGCTCTGGCTGATCGGCACTCCCACTGTGGGAGCACACTGACCACCAGGGGGAAGCTCCTGTGTTGAGTGTCTGCCCCCTGGTGGTCAGTGTGCATCATAGCAACTGGTTGACCTGTCATTCGGTCGGAACGGTCGCTTAGGCTTTTATATATATAGACCAATCACTATTTATTCATTATTTAAGGCACACTACTATGAAATAATTATGAATAAGGTATATTTCCTTAACTCACAATTTTAAGAAAGTTGTCTATACATATATAGAAATAACTATAAAACAAGATAGAAAAGGAAAAGACCTTGTAGAAGAGACAAGATAAAATACCATTGATTAGAGAAGTGAGATTGGTTATGGAAGAGGTTAAGATTAGTCTTCACGGAATGGGTTTTTAACATCTGGATTATAACACATAGTGGCTTGAGGAAGTCTGGGGAGTGGGAGACGTACACAACGAGATCTTTGCAGTGTCCTCAGTACACAGGGAAGTGGGGTCTACTTCTCATGAAAGGTTCATCCTTTGTATTAAAAAGCAAATACGCTTTTTTATTCGATATTATTAAATGTCCATTTCCTCAGGGAACAGAGTTTTCAGGAAAACTGCCTAAAGGCAGATTGTGGAGCAGAGCTCCAGTTCGGGCCCTTCCCTTCTTCCTGGCCCCCCAGCTGCCCTGCACATGGCCGACCTGCAGGGAGGGGTGGGCCCAGTCTGAGCAATGGCTGTGGCAGAGGGAAGGGCAACCACCCACACCCGCTCCTGAGCCTCTCCACCCGTCCTCAGTCGCTTTCTCTGCTGGGGTCCAACCCCAGTAGGTCCAGGGGTCCCCAAAGGTGTGGACGGAGTCGGCGAAGAAGGAATGACACGGAGGCAGCGTTCAGTTGATCAGCAGCCTAGCCAGGATCTCTAGCCAAGTTCTGGTCAGGATCTCCAGCCAGGTTCTGTGTCCATGTTCTCTTGCTAGGTTCTCCAGCCAGGTTCGGTCACCAGGTTCTTTAGCCAGGTTCTCCAGGTTCTCCAGGTTCTCCAGCCAGGTTCAATCCAGGTCCTCCTGCCATGTTCTGTCTAGGTTCTCCAGCCAAGTTCTGTAGCCAGGTTCTGTCCAGGATCTTTTGCCATGTTCTCTCGCTAGGTTCTGTCTCTAGGTTCTGTCTAGGATCTCCAGCCAAGTCCTGTCTCTAGGTTCTCTTGCCAAGTTCTCTGGCTAGGTTCTGTGTCTAGGTTCTGTGTTCTGTTGTCTTGTTACATCTGTATTTATACAAGTTGATTTTAATCCTATCAATTTCTACTCCAAAGGTTAGGGCGTTTCTTATCTCCATTCCAGGGAGTGAAGATTATGCAGCTTAAGTGTGATTGTTCGTAGTTAAAGTGATTAACTACCCACCTGGCACTTAGTTAAGGGGTTTTATTCCCTCCCTAACTTCAGGGAAAAATCCCTACCTGGGGAAACAACCTTTCTCGGAGAGGTGACCTTGGTTAAAACACATAGCGCCAAGAAGGGGAGCAAACATATTAAGAACAGTATGCCATATATGCCAGGTCCCTTGAAACATATGCTGTGCAGATGTTTCTTCCCTGCAGCGACTGTGTCAAGCAGCAAGGATGGACTGGCTCCCGGCATTTCTCTATCTACTAGGTCAGTGGAGGGCGGGGAAGCCACACGACAGACAGAGCACAGACCCCGAATGACTGTGTAGGGCAGCACTCCCTCTCCCATCCAGGGACTCTTGTGGCTGAGTTGGAAATACATGTTCAGTGTGTCAAGCTACTGACAGTACAGGGCTCTGTGCTCAGCAGTGAGCCGCCGCCGTCATGAGAATCGGCCTCCATCATGTGTTGGTCTCATTTATTTAGCTCTATTTTCCGTCCCACCTGCCCTCCTCTCTCTGAAGCACTGTTTTCTTCTCCCTCCTGGGAACTGACCAGGAAGTACATCACTTACAGGTGTAGTCTCTGCTCAGCTGCCCGAGGAGAAGGCAAAGCACACACATGCTTTCCACTATGCAAATGACCGGTGAGAGGCAGCAGCGCAGAGGCATCAGGAGGGACTTCCAAAGATAAATGAAGCTCAGAGTGGTTCCCATTTTTCGTCCACAATTTCATTAACTTTGGGGGCCATTACTCCCCCTACATGCCCATGTTTATGTAGTAAATGATGGAGGACAGTCTGAGCCTTCTAAGGTCAAATCTTTGCCCTCTACCACAACGATGCCTCTTCTGAAGAGGAACCCCTCAAATACCAGTAACAACTGAGCAGAGTGGTCGAGTTCTGCTGTGTTAGTAAACTAAGCCTCCAGTACAGGAACCAGGTTTGTGCGTGTGACATGGTGTTCAGTTCCTGCCAGTGGCAGATTAGAGTCCCAGGAGCATCGATCTGCTCAAAGTCCGTGCACTTTGAAGAAGTAAACAGAGCACATTACTATTCGATCAGTAAGACAGGCAGGTTGTGTACTATGCATGAGCACCCTTACCCTCGAGGAGTGACCTCAAGTAAGCATCTCATACGATGCCTGATACTTGTCATTCCAACTACTGACATGGAAAAAGTGAATCACAATTCTGGAAACAACTGACTTTGGAACAAAGAAGGTGTGTGTGGGTGAAATAAATGGTGACGGTGGTGCACGCAGCACAGCTGCCGGAGGCCCTTTCTGGAACCAGGTGACATGGTCCATGGCTTCAGGACAGGCTTACATGGAATCCGCACTCCTGATGGGCTGACACATATTCCAACTCAAAAATGATCTAACCTATTGTTTAACAATATTTTATTTTTGCCACTAACAGTTCCAAAACCATCCTTGGAAGCCCTGTATTTAATGGCACATAGTCATTAATACAGAAGTAAAAAATAGAGGGGTTTTTTTGAAAGCTAATAGGTAAAAGTAGATATTCTTATAAATGAAATAGAAAACACTGCATACTGTGGACATGAGAAAGAAGGCACCTACTTAAGAAGGGGTCCTGGTGGCTAATCGGGCACTGAACTGCCCGCCTGCACTGTTCTGGCCACCTGAGCCAGCCCTTGTAAAGCAGTTGCCGGAATTCTATTTCAACCAATAGGACTGAGGCTTTCCCCTTCCAATCAAGGCTGTGCAGCTCCAACTAATCAGAGCAGCTCCATTCTAACTAATCAGGAAAGTGTCTTTTGGACCAATCAGAGTGGGAGGATTTGGAGTCCTCATTTGCATGAGGACAGACCAATCATGGACCAGAGGTGGAGACTGACATCTACATAAGTCATCTCCCCTCTGGCTCTGAAAGCACACTTTCCCTTTCCACCAAAGACTTTGTTTCCTCAGTTGGAGCTAAAACACTGCTGATATCTCCCTGGAGCACAGTGGACAAGTATCGGAACAGAGCTGTTAAGCTGGAGAGGGGCCTTGCCCTGGGGCCACCTCACAGCCATGCTGTTTTCACAGCCATGCTGTGTCACAATTGAGCTGTTCTACACTGAATAAAGTTTTCTTCTTCACTGAACCCTAAACTGGGGATTCCTGTTGGCATTGAATTAGTGCCAACAACAACCAGTTAACAACACTGTAATTGTTTTTTCTTGTCTTTAAATTGTATCTTATTTCTTACTGTGGGCAACTTAAGCAATATTAACCTGCTCTCTCCTTTTATTCTAGTAGATACAAGTTATTAATGTTCCCTAAATTCCATCATGTCTGTTTTAGGAGGGGAAACTGTGAATGATGCATATAACAATGCAAGTGATACACTAAAGGGAGAACCCAACCTAGAAGATACTTGTTCTCAGATTTCTAGATTACCTGCTTAGGCCAGATCTATGTTAGGAATCTCTCCCATTTTTATGCTAAGTTAAATAAGCCAGTCAGAGAAAGATAAATATCACATGATCTCACTCATTTATGGAATATAACGAACAACATAAACTGATGAACAAAAACAGATCCAGAGACAGAGAAGCATCGATCAGGCTGTCAAACCTCAGAGGGAAGGTAGGGGAGGGTGGAGGTAAGGGGGGGAGATCAACCAAAGGACTTGTATGCCTGCATATAGGCCCAACCAATGGACACAGACAACAGGGGGGTGAGGGCATAGGTGGGGGGGCATTGGGGGGGTAATGGGGGATGAGGACACATATGTAATAATAAAAATATATATATATAAATAAAAACTAAAAATAAAAAAAGAATCTCTCGCATGCTGCCCTGAAGTGCCACGGTGCTCTGGAGTCCAGGCGCTAGTGCTGCCTGCAGTGAGTAACGACTCTCCTGGGTGTCTCTGGGGCTGTCTTTCTAAAGCGCATTTCTAATGATGTAGCTCCCTGCCTCCTTCTCTTCACCTGCAGGTTCATGTCCCAAATCCGTAGATGGTCAGCCAAGGCCCTTTGAGGTGGTTCTTGCCACACTTCCGGCATCACCTAATGTTTCTATCCTCCCTTCCTACCTAATGTTTTACATATGACAACAGCAAAGTCCTTGTAATTTCCAAAACATACTGAGCTGTGTCACATCTTCCTACCTGTGAACATCTGTTTTCACTTTTAACCTAGTTCTTTTCTTGCTGTTCACCTAATGAAGTCCTGGACATGCTTAACACTCTAGATCTTTTGGAAGTTCTTTAGTAAGACTTCCATGATACTGGAGAGAAAACGTAATTTGGTCGGCACTTAGTCCACCTTTTCATACCATAATGAATTTATTTACATGCCTGTCTCCCACATGGGCAATAAGCAACTAAAAGGCAGGATCTGTGTCTTATGAATCTTTCTGTCCTCTTCAATGTCTGCAACATTGCAGGTTCTCAAAAATCAAATTCAAACATGGCAACACAGTAACAGAAAGGGTAGAAAGTCACTGAGTTCATCCTTCTATAGAGACAAAATGCAATGCTTCCTCTCTGAAATTCATCTTCCATAAAGCCGCTGAAGTCAATTCAGTCAATGCTCATGTTTGCAAGTTCTCTATCTGTGAATTTGCCTCCTTGCTAAAGTTTACCTCTAACCCCAAATTCTATACTCGCCATGCTTTCTGTCATTTGTGGGTATGCACAGAGCAGCAAAAAATTCAAGTCTCCTGAGGTTTAACAGGCGACACTCTGCCTTCTTGCCTCCGCTCTCAGGCTGTAAATGTGTCCTTTCCACGGCCTAGTTAGTGCCATATTTTCCACATTTCTGTGCTTTTTGTTGGTGATTTCTCTGTTTAAAATGTCCCCAAGCATAGTGCTGAAGGGCTGTCTAGTGCCCCTAAGTGTAAGCAGCTGTGGAAAATGCATGTGTTAGGAAAGCCTCATCCAGGCACAAGTCTTAGTTGCTCTTGGCTGTGAACTCAACGTTCATGAATCAACAACATGTATTAAGTAAGGCGTCTTTAAACAGAAAACAAAAAATAAGGTTATATATTGATTGCTTGACGAAAATGTGACCAGAAGCTCACAGGAACCCAACCCTGTATTTCCCTTAGGAACAGTGGATCACAATGTACTAATTGAGGGTTCAGGGTGACTTTATAAAAATAACAACTGTGATTAATGAGAACTGTCTGTATTGCATATAATCTCTCTCTCTCTCTCTCTCTCTCTCTCTCTCTCTCTCTCTCACACACACACACACACACACACACACAGCACAAACTTAAAACCAAATCCACTGATGAGGAGAATTGACATCTCTTTGCCCAGCTCTGTCTGGCCTTGGTCAAGGAGAAGGACATCCTGAAACGTCTCACGAGGTTGGCAGGCTGAGCCAGGCCAGGTGTGTGCTTTGCTGATCTGTGTCGTGTAATATACTGTTTAGTATAAAGTCGCAACCTCTAAGTACACGACCAACTAGCCAGTTACATGTGCTGAATGCTGTTCTGAGTGACAGAACAGAGCATGGCTTTGTCTGTTCTGCTCAGCACCACGCCTAGAGCAGTAAAGGGTAAACTCTGTAGAGGTGATGACAATTGCTATAGACACTAGACTGAGACTATTTTTTGGTCACAGATTCTCTCAGGATCTGATGAAAACTATGGGCTTCTTCTTCTAAGACACACAAATGCAGAGACTCACAATTTTACACACATTTTCTGAAAGACCATACACTGCCTGAGGCACATTCATATACCTAGAAAATACCTAACTACCATATTAAGAACCAGCTTGATGGAGAGTCAGGCTGAAGCACTGGCCCCGCCACACCGTGGGCTTGGGGCTCTGGCCCTGCCCTCTCCAGTCCTGTCCCTGACTATAATTCCCTCTCACTTTACGCTCCCACTGTCCATTCTAACTGGAAGGCTGGACTGACCCCACTCCATGCCTCACTTACTCAGCCAGCCTCCCATCTATTAGGATTTAACCAGTGTCACTGTCCAAGTATGCTGAAGTGACTCTAGGCACTGTAACTTGAGGGAGTGGGTAACAGAATTATCCCAACAAGTCTTTCTCCATGTGCCTCATATTAAAACCCACCATTCTCTCATGCAGGAAGGAGAAATAAGTGAGAGCAGCACCCTGCAGCCACATGACCTTGGTTTGATTGAATTCAAGGTCTGTACTTGCTGCAAATGTGAACCCAGACCTGTAACATATGCTTAAAGAATAAAGGTTCCTGATGAAATATAGTTGTGATGACACTTGGTCTGCAGACCTCTGGTGAGGATTATATGAGATGATGCACCCAAATGCCTATCCCAGTCCAGGCACCTGGCAGGCCTTTCACATTTGTTAGTGATCTACCCCCGAGCAGGAGGTGCTGTGTCATATAGAGTCTGCAGCAGGTTTTCTAAACTTTATTGATTAGGCATTCCTTCAGTAAAAAATATATTTTTTTAAAAAGTGAATGATACACACACACACCATTATGTACTGACACATTATAATAACTATGGAATACACACATTAATAAAATAAAATTTAAAATTACTTATTAAATCTATAAATATTACCAATCTTTTTTCTTGTAAAATGTGTTAAGAATGTTTATAAAGTAAGAGAAATATCTTCAAATATAACTTATTATTTTCTAAAATCTTATTTGACACTTTCTGATAGAGCAATTTCAAGCTCTATTTCTTAGTTCAATTTATATTGATACTTGCTTTTAAGACCTGTCATAGTTGAAAAGATGCCTCTCAAAGAAACATTCATCTAAAATAGAAGAAGAATCACTTCTATACTGGCTAGTGTAACTAAATCATGACACTTTTCAATTATTTCTACAGGCTATGCCAAGATTTTAATTGAAATTCAGCTAATAAATAATCATTTATCAAAAAATGCCATAGTTGCTCTTGCAAACCAATAAGAAGGTGTTAAATATATGTTTTAAACAAATGAATTAAAAACCCACTAAAATTATTATGGTTGACAGTCTTTAAAATTGTTCAAGTCTTGTTTCCACGTTTTTATGTGGATAAATCCGCGAATTTTTAATAGGTTTCATTTAAAGAAAAATTCAGGAATCACATAACAATGACAACATTCCTGAGCACCCATTTTCAAAAGCTCTCTCTGTAGTACAAGTTCCTTTTAAAAGAGATTCTCACTAATTGTTATAACATCACCTTTACCTTCAAGTAAAATTAAATGTATTTTTCCACAAAATATCTGCTGATACCATACTTCTTTAGCCACTATCCTCATCCACAAATAACAAATTAGAAGCATGTATCCTTTTGTAAACAACTTAGCTCATCTTTAAGGCTGACCACCCCTTTAGAAGCTTGCTATAAAAACAAACAGACATCTTTGTAGTACAAATGATTTTCACAGCAGTGTCCCATTTCACCACAAAGTATTACAAAATGTTGCAAAATAACTTATAAACCCATTTACTGAGGCCCTCAGAAACTGCAATACGGAGCAAAATGCCAAAAGCCAACAGATGTGCAAGGTTCCCGATTTCAAGCCCCTGCACTGCTGACTGCTCCTTCAGCCGCAGGACACCAGGATGACAGGCTGACACCGGTGATGTCATTATGCATGACATCCGCAAGGGGGAGGGTGTCCATACCCATCTATGTTTTGTACTAGGAACATTTCATAGCTATTCTGATATAAATGAGTTCAAATCTTTTTCTTACACCCAATACCTTGTGGATCATCAGAAAAACCGGCATTCTACTTCAGACACCGAGGTCCCAGATTCCCATGTCAGTGTCAAATTCCCCCAAGATGTGCTTCCTGGCCCAACCCGTTACTTATCTTTTCCTTCTCACTTTTAACTTCCCCACCATCTGTAACTAGTCTTAATGATTAAAATTTCTCTAGTATATGTACTATACACTCATGTTTGAAGTCATTGTCATGCAAAGGTCATCAAATTTTAAAACACAAAGATCTTGATTTTGGCCACCAAACAGCTGATATTCCACTCATCTCCCAAAGTTCTCAGTTCCACCACCCTGCATTCTAGACTTTTTTTTTTTTAAATATATTTTTTATTGATTTTTTACAGAGAGGAAGGGAGAGAGATAGAGTTAGAAACATCGATGAGAGAGAAACATCGATCAGCTGCCTCCTGCACATCTCCTACTGGGGATGTGCCCGCAACCCAGGTACATGCCCTTGACCGGAATCGAACCTGGGACCTTTCAGTCCGCAGGCCGACGCTCTATCCACTGAGCCAAACCGGTTTTGGCAAGACTTTGATGAAGTTATTCAGTGCTCTGTGCTAAGGCCCACTACAAATAAACTAAAAAAGAAAACAAATCCACATTATCATCTCAATAATTGCAGAAAAGTCATGTGACAATATCCAACATGCATTTCTATTAAGACACTTACAGACCAGGAATAAAAGGCAATTTCTTCAACCTGGTAAAGAGTATCTGCACAAAATCTATAGCTTAACATAATCCTAAGATCAGGAACAAGGCAAGATTCCTCCATTACCACTTCTAATTCACATTAGATTGGACATTTTTCAGTGCAAAAGGCAAGGGGAAAAGGCATACAGATTGATAAAGAAAGAGAAAAACTGTATTTGTGGATATGATTGTATATGTCAAAAATTGATAGAATCCACAAAAAAAGATACTAGAATGAATAAGTGAGTTTAGTAAGATTGCAGAATACACTTTAATACTAAAAAACAATTTTAATTCTCTATACTATCAATGAACACTCAGAAGGTGAAATTAAAATATAACTATTACAGCATCAGAAATGTTAAATACCTAGGTAGAAACTTGACAATAATGTTCAGAACCAGTACACTAAAGAAAATTAAAAAACCTTTTCTAGAGAAATTAAAGAGGGTCTACATATCATGCTTGTGGTTCAGAAAATCCAATATTTTTAATTTGACAATTCTTCCCAAACTGTTCTATAATTACATTTCAATGCAATCTCAAATCAAAATCCTAGCCATTATTTTCGAAAGAAACTGACAAGCTGATTCTGAAATACACAGGAAAGTGAAAAGGACCTAGGTTAGCCAAAGCAATTTTACAAAAGTACAAAGTTGGAGAATTTACACAAACTGGTATCAATACTTATTAAAGAACTCTAGTAATCAATGCAGGTGGCACTGGCATAGAGACAGGCAGTGCCAGGGCTAATGTAGGCATAGTGTGATACAGTCCAGTATGTTTGCTGTGTGATGTTATTATAAAAGGACTTCTGAAAATGATGCATCTAAACATGCTATTGGAAAGAAAAAATAACCAATGAATATTCTATCAATCTGTACGTGTACTAAATCTTCAGGCTTCATTATAAGGAAACATTCTATGAAGAATGTCTCCCTCCTTGCCTGTATGAGAGTCTATTGCACTCCCCTTATTTAAAAACGAGTGACCCGGTGCACGGACTCATGCACATTGAAAGGAAATTAATTAGAAGGTGGCTGACGTGGCGGGACTGGGCAAGATGGGCTGGACACGCCCTGGAGCCAACCTCCCGCGGTTCCTCCCCAGCGTCTGAGGAGTGGGCAGGGTCCCTCTGGCAGGTGGGGTGTCTTGATCTGGCCTGTGGGGATCGGGCCGAAACCAGCTCTCCGACTTCGCCCAAGGGGTCCCTGAGTGCGAGAGGGCACTCTGCAAAGTTGCTGTTGTACAGGGTGTGGAATGCAAACGCAAGTGTGCAGTAACCAGATTCAGGACTGACAGTGCCCCAGCAACAACATAACCCACGGCCGGAGGTGGAATCGCGAGGCCCCACGAGGAATTGGGCTCCCTCCTCTCTGGTTTCGTGGTGTGTCACTTAAGAACCCGCTGCTGCCAAGTCACTGCAGCTCAGCAGCTCCTGCATTGAGCGTCTGCCCCCTGGTGGTCAGTGTGTGCCATAGCGACCAGTCAGACAGGTGGAGGGACACTTAGCATATTAGCCTTTTATATAGAGAGATTATATATAGAGATAGAAGGGAATAACAGCAACAGATGACAACCCTGAAAAGGAGTCCAGCTGAGATTTTCAAATGAACAGCAAAGGACAGAGGTTGTTAGGATCAGTGTCAACTATGCAACATTAATATCCCTGAAGAGATGGGGAAAAGAATTAGGTAATATAATACTACTCCTTCCTAATTTCAAATGTATATAGGTGAAATGGAAAAGAATTAAAGCAGCTTGAGTCTCATCCTGTTCCTGCCACATCTACTTTTCCATTAGGAAAATAAATCAGGGTATTTTGAAATCCTCGAGAAAGGTCTTAGACCAGCCGTGGGCAAACTACGGCCCGCGGGCCGGATCCGGCCCATTTGAAATGAATAAAACTAAAAAAAAAAAAAAAGACCGTACCCTTTTATGTAATGATGTTTACTTTGAATTTATATTAGTTCACACAAACACTCCATCCATGCTTTTGTTCCGGCACTCTGGTCCAGTTTAAGAACCCATTGTGGCCCTCGAGTCAAAAAGTTTGCCCACCCCTGTCTTAGACCATGGCTGGTTTCATGGGTACCTGACGGAGCAGTCACACAAGACTCATGCTTAGAAGGACCCAACATCTGGTTTAAGGTTATTCTGTTGCCATCCTGAAATTCTTAAAAATGTCCAAACAAGAGGCCCTGCATTTTCATTTTGCACTGGGCCTCAAAATTATACAGCTGGCCCTGTCTCAGGCAATCTTCTTTATCAATGATACCTTTTTGTGATATAGTTAAAGATTTCTTCTCCGTTTCCTTTTCTCAAACCAGATCTTCTCTCTAGCTCATGAGGTAAATCAGCCCCCAAAACCTAGAAATCTGTTTTTGCCTGGGGGCCTCCCCACCTCCTGGTCAACACCAGGTCCTTCTCTAGTTAACCTGTAAAATTGGTGGTATCATCTGGGAAGGGGCCATAATTGCCCTTCAACCCTCACTACCAGAGTCATAGGAAGGGACAGGAATTGGCAGTCTGCTCCTTTTAAATGAGCCAAATGCCATCCAACTCACCCTCCCTTCCTGTCTCTGCTCTAAGTCACCACCACCACCTTCCTGAAGGGCCATCAGTCATCATTCTGGTCGGGATTGCTGGTCTCCCTAGATTTACTTTCCTCAATCCATTTTTCATAATTTAAGCAGAGATATTCTGAAAATGATCATCTCATTCTATGCCACCTTTCCCTACAGAACACCAAGAAGGTGATTAATTAAATCTCAGGAAGAAATAGCTGTGCCATTGATGACAAAGGTGAGCTCCTAGTCCAGTGATGGCGAACCTATGACACGCGTGTCGGAGGTGACACGCGGACTCATTTTTTTGGTTGATTTTTCTTTGTTAAATGGCATTTAAATATATAAAATAAATATCAAAAATATACGTCTTTGTTTTACTATGGTTGCCAATATCAAAAAATTTCTATATGTGACTCAGCACCAGAGTTAAGTTAGGGTTTTTCAAAATGCTGGCACGCCGAGCTCAGAAGGTTCGCCGTCACTGTGCTAAGTGGCAGGCCCAGCTCAGCCAAGATTCCCTGTCACTGTGCTGAAGTACAGCAGTCAGTGGGCAGTGACTGAGTTGGCAGTTACTTCTCCACACTTTGCCTCTCTTCATCATATACACACATGTACAGATATGTACACATAACACACAAACATGCACATATGTACACGAAGAGAAACACATACCACAGACATATATACATGCATACAATACACAACACACATGAACATGCACACACATGTTCACCCCTCATAAAAGACCCTTGCATGTTCCCATATTGTTGGCATAAAGGCTTCCCCATGCACAGACACTGGCTCAGAGGAGACATCTGTGTATGTCTGAGGGATGGAAGGAAGAGAAGAGAAAACCCTGAAGTCTAGAGAGGGAGGTGATGCTGTGTGACCTGACATACTGGCAATAAACTCAGGCTCCAGGCAGAACGCCAAGGCAGGAACAAGAATTCAGAAGGGATGCAGACCCCAGCGGTGGTGCTGTCAGCACCAGCGATGCCTGGCATGGACGCAGAGCTGTTGTACTTAGTAAGAGAGGCCATGCTGGCTTAGACGGAGGAGGGAGCTGCAACCATGACTGATGGGCACAACTCTGGACAAAGAACCCAGTAAGTCGCTCAGTAGTTCACCAAGTGCAAGAAAAGAAAACCTGAGTCCTTGTGCGCCTGGGTCTCTGGACTGACATTCCCACCACTGCACAGGAGACACCCAATGGGGGAAAGACATAAAGCCCCTCCATGCCCCTCAGAAAACAGGTCTACACCATCAGCCACCAAGAACCTGCCTGACAAACCACCACACAGCCTTGACAGAACCACACCCGCCTCACAGCTTCCCCGTGTCAAATCCTGGGACACGTGCTGTGAGGGAGCCCACAGCACAGACACCGAGAATCTCACTGTGCAGATTTGCTTTCAGATAAAAAGGTGCGGTTGTAGTGAAGTGATATCTATGATCACCTGACCACCTGCCCTGACAGACTGTATAGTTTACAATGATCTTGGGAGTCCCTTCCCCTTCCAATCCACTGCCTTGTGCTTCCTCTCCTGTGCACCTAAAGACACCAAAATGACAGGCTAATTCACTGCAATCCGTGGGACAGGAGAGTAGAGGAAGGAGGCCGTGAGTGGGAGATCACAAGACTTGGTTATTCGTTTGCTGAATCAGCGAACGTGCCTGCCCTTGGGGAACCCAGTGAGCTCCAGTGCCAAGACTGCTCAGTGGTGACAAATGCTCAGCAGCCCTCTGGATTCCGGGGCCCAGGGCCAGATTTTAATCTGCTGGTTTGTATAGACAGTTGTCTCATTGTCAATGAACTGTCCACCTCTCCAGAGTAAGTCATCGCTCCTGCTCAGCTGTCCCCCAGTGATCAATGACTTTTTGTTTAGGTTTATGTTGCCTGTGGAAACAAAGTCTGATAGGGGTGCTCGGTCAGTATGTGGCTAGTAGGTACACAAATGTAAACAAATAAAGGAATACCATAGGGAGGCTTAAGAGGGAAAATGTCCCGAAAGAGCAACATAAGGAGGAGGTCAAATCTCTGCAAATGAAAGGAAGACTCACGTTTGGTTCCAGAACCTCGTGTGTTGCTTGCTCTGTGACAGCGCCGAGCTGAGCTCTTTAAGAAGGCTAGCTCAGTTAATCCTCACAACCACCCTGGGGAGTGGGGTGTTTCCTTAGCTGGCTTTACAGATGGGGACACTGCAGAACACAGAGGTGAACATCTTGCCCATAATCAGAGATTAAGGAGGAGAATGGGATTTAAATGTGGGCTGGGCTGGCTCCAGAGTCCAAGTTCATAACTGCTGTATGTTGAGCTATGATGAGGTGAGAGGTAGCAGGAACTGACCATTGTATCCACTTCTAGTCTTTTCATCATCTATTCTTCTTATAGGTACATCCATGAGCCAGTACCTTGAGGTCTTGATGCAGAAAGAGCCCCAAAATAGAGGCCAGAACCCACTGTTCAGACTCATTGTGCCCCAAACTGTTAGTAACTATTATGATGACTATTTGCATATTAATTATCAGTGTGCTGGTCTGTCCATCACTTGTGAAAATCAGAACTATCCAGGGGCACATCTGCCAGCGCCTCATAAACACCATAAATCATGAATAATGAAGCATATTCAGTGTGTATAGTATATATAAATTACATTACAAAATATAGAGGTAGATGAATGAAATATAATTTGCCGACTAGAAATTTCAGCCATTTACATTGTACACTCAAATGTTTTTAACACCTGCTCAGAGCTGTGCCCTTGCCTTTCAGTGTTTCCATCTAATGCCTTCTTGTCCCAAAGGCAACTGCCCAGGGCCAACTGACCCCTCCTCGCCCACAATTTCTGTCTCTGTGTAACTGGTAACTGGGTCTTTGCGGGACAGCCTCCTGACCTCTCTCCAGGTGGCTGACCCCAGTCCCGTAGCGACGCCTTACTGCTCCCCAGGCAGCACTAAGTCATGTCCTCTCTGACCTATCATTTCTCCACGGTTAATAAGCAGGGCAGGTGCACTTTGCCAAGTACTCAGGACTTGCTTTGTCCTAGAATTATTCTCAATGACAGGCCACCCTTGGCCCTCGTCTTGCTGCATCTATTACTAATACCAGACACGACAGGCCATGCATTCCTCCTTGAAGTACTTTCCTCTCTATTCCGGGCACCACTGTCCAGTGGTCCTTTCCCTGAAGGGTGCTCCTCCCCAGTTTTGTGCTGGGTCCTCTTCTCAGTCCTCACAGTGGAGTGTTGCAGGGCATAAGCCTCAGGCCTCTTCTCTGCTTTTATGCCGATCTCATCTGGTCTCATGTCATTAAACACCACCTCTACACCGATGACCCCAGAGTGTAATTCTGGACTGAAACTTGCCTCTTTACTCTAGAGGACCAGCCTGACACCTCCACTTAAGTATCTAATTGGCATCTCAAACTTCATTGTCCGTAATGAAACTCCCTAAGTTTCCCACAAGCCTCCGCTCCTCTGTCAGCTGGCAGCTGGGACTATGTGTGATGGTGACAAGTCCATCAAGGGACTAATACAGAGAGGTGCTGACAGCCAGGCTGCCAGTCGGAGCCTAATCAGACCTCAGCTCCTGGCCAGCCTGCCACAGCCAGCCTCTGTCTGCCATGCTTCACAGAGGCGTGCCCTGGGCACAGGCGCATTGGGAAAGCCAGCCAGCGCCGTCTGCAAAGGATGCTCCAGGTCTAATCTCCTTGTTTGTCTGAGCTAGGACAAAGACGCTGTCTTTTCACGGATTGTACTTCAAGTAGATTCCACACCACTGCTGATCTAGAACTAGAAAAAACAGTGTTACCTGTGAAGTCCAAGTGAATGAATCCTATACTTTTTAAAGGATCATTTTCACTTGATTATCAAATATAACTTTAATATTTTGCCTTTTGGAGATAAATAGTTGCTAAGAGAATCATCATCTGTTGACCATCTACCATTTGCCAGACATTGCACCCTGTGATTCACATACTTGCTATTTAATCCCTCAGTCATTCTGAGAGGCACATACTATTAACTCCATCTTGTAGTTGAGAGATAGGCACTCAGAGTCTTCAATTAAATTGCCCAGTGTCACACAACTCGTCATGACTAGTAAAGCTCAGGACTGAACACAGAGTGGTGATGCTCACACCTGACACATCCTGGGCAACAACTGGAGACAATACAACTGCCAGTAGATGTCACAGACAGGGGAAGGGGACAGTTCTGTCACATATACTCTATCAGGCCTGCTGTCTAACTTAGGCATTTTAGCCTCATA
Organism: Myotis lucifugus; assembly: GCF_000147115.1. NCBI lineage: Eukaryota > Metazoa > Chordata > Mammalia > Chiroptera > Vespertilionidae > Myotis > Myotis lucifugus. The sequence goes on along the minus strand of NW_005871741.1, from coordinate 103,014 downwards.
ATTAGCCCAAGAGCATGACTAAGCAAAAGTCTATCATAGACTTTCAATCATAAAAGGCAATATATTTAAAATTTGTGCAATAGGCTTATAATAATGATTTAACTAGAAACACAGTTAAATCACCAGTTAGATTTTAAACAGTCAAACTGAAAAGAAACTGCTTCATCCAATCAATAGGTATCTTGTCTAAATGATACCAAACATGTCTGAATACTGTTATCTCCTTAAAATAAGATTTCTTGCCCAAATCACAGGTGCAGATGATTTTAGAATTGAACAGAAGCTTAGAGAATTTACTTTCCAAACCTTCTTATCAATCAATATATATACGGTAAAAGGCTAATATGCAGTGTCCCCTCGGGAGTTCAACTGGGAGACCAGGAGTTCAATCACTCACTATAATGTGTGCTGACCATCAGGGGGCAGCGTGGAACAAAGGAAAGCCCCGGCTGGCAGCTGGAAGGAAGGCCCACCCTGATCGGCCCTGATCGGCCCTGATCGCCAGCCAGGCCTAGGGACCCTACCCATGCACAAATTTCATGCACCGGGCCTCTAGTTTTACAGATAAGATGTTTGTCTTTATATAAGTGCTTCTTGAGCTGAAAAAAAATTTTTTAATTGCTTTAAGCTAACAATATACATTACAGCCTAGAAACACATTTTCTCTATAAAACATAAAAATAACCTCCATTTATATACTTTACTTTAGCACAAAAGGTTTCAATCTTAATATTGCATAGACATGTTATATATATACTAGAGGCCCAGTGCACGAAATTTGTGCACTCAGGGAGGGGGAGTCCCTCAGCCCAGAATGCGAGAAGGCACAGGCCAGGCCGAGGGACCCCACTGGTGCATGATAGGGGCCGGGGAGAGACGTGGGAGGTTGGCCAGCTGGGGAGGGACCATGGGAGGGCTCCAGGGCATGTCCAATCCGTCTCGCTCAGTCCTAATCGGCCCAACCCCAGCAGCAAACTAACCTACCACTCGGGAGCATCTGCCCCCTAATGGTCAGTGCACGTTATAGTGAGTGGTTGAGCGGCCTTAGCATATCATTAGCATATTACACTTTGATTGAATGGCCGACCGGACACTTAGCATATTAAGCTTTTATTATATAGGATCATATAATCTTCCCACAAATAACTTAGAATTCACAAAAATATATTGTCATTTTAGCCCTTTCTTTTAAAGGTAACAGGTGAGGATTAAATATTTACCCAACCAATACAAGAAAGCTGTGCTAGCCCGGCCAGTGTGGCTCAGTGGTTGAGTGTCAACCTATAAACCAGGAAGTCATGGTTCGATTCCTGGTCAGGGCACATGCCTGGTTGTGGGCTCAATCCCCAGTGTGGGGCATGTAGGAGGCAGACAACCAATGGTTCTCTCTCATTACTGAAGTTTCTATCTCTCTCTCCCCCTCTCTTCCTCTCTCTTCAATAAATAATTTTAAAAAATTGAAAGTTATGCTAGATCTTTGAGCATATTAACTATAAAATTAAAAAATCATAGGACAAGTGCAAGCTAATAACAAGGACCACAAGGAGGGTATGATGTAAAATGTAAGTCTTACAAAATACCCCACTAGGCTACTCATCCCCCTCTCTCTGCAGTAAGCAGCGTGTTGGGAACTCAGCTAGGTATATTTTATGCCTTTACAAAATATCTCTACATATAGAAATACATACACAAATATATATATAGATAGGTCTATATTAGACATAATCCATGTATTTATTGCATATGTATTTCATATATGTAATATAACTACAGATACATATTTAACATGACTATTTTTTATACAAATGGACTCAATAAGTTTGGAATGGGCTCTTTTATATATATACATATGACATCTTAATTGGCATTTCTATATCTGCTTCATTCTTTTTTTTTTAATTCATAGCATCCCTTAATATATATGGATCAACAGTTATCCATCCTTTGTCCTGGATTTGAACACTGCAGTGGTTTCCATGGTTTCACTGTTACATGTGTAGCACAATAAACATCCTTAGCCATACGTGTTGGCATATTGTGAAGGTGTTTCTATAGGACACATTTCTATCAATGAAACTGCCTGGTTAAAGGACATTCACATTCAGCATCTGGTTGACCTTGACAAATTTATCACTGCAAAGATTGCACCAACCTGCACTCCCAAAGCAGGAACTGGCTGCAGATACTTGTGGTCTATACATGATGATAACAATACAAGGAGCTTCGATTTAATGAATGTGTGCTCACTCTAGGAAAGGTGCGGTATTAAGAATTTCACCTACATCATCTCTAAATCTTACACCAGCCCAATCAGGTGCCTATCCCTAGTCCCATTTTCAGCTCACCTGGAAACTACGTTACTTAACAATGCCAGCGAGGAGGGGAAGGATCAGAATGGAGACCCAGCTCACCGGCCTCTAGAACCCTGTCTCTTCAGTACAATGTGATACCTTATCTAAGTGAAGACAGGAAACCAGGCTTACAAGCCTGTGATTTACAAATTCCTATGGAGAAAAACAATTTGTTTTAAAGTTCTTGCCATTAATAAGCAAGGTACTGTACTGGGCATTCTGTTTATTTTCATTTTTAACTATTTATGTGCCTAACATAGCTTTAACTTCAAAGTATCTCTTTTCTCTTTAAATTAAATCTCAAATCTGTGCTGACCTGACAGCAGATGGAGCTTCGAGATCCATCTGACAGCCCTTTCCAGGGTGAATGGGCCGCTGTGTCACTAACACGGTGTTCGGAGAAGCGATCAGGAGAACTGGCTCCTGAGGGAAGTGGGTCTCAGCTGCTGGCAGGGATTAGCGTCCGGCTCTGATGTCTGGGAGTGACTCATCGAGTGGATGCTGAGCACGGGGCGTTTCCCTCGCCCTGTGAATGGACTGATAGGCTCCTTCAGAACTGACTCCACTGTCTGTGAAGCACAAAGCTCTGGCAACGACTATTTATGGGTCTTGCTAATTGTTTGTGGTGAGAACACTGGAAAATTCCCTGCACTCGTGTCCATCTCTCCCGAGAGCTGAGTGCCTGCGAGGTGACATGTGACAGGGAAGCCAGCCTGACCCAGATGCCGAGTGTGGAAAATCCCTCCCAGCGGCAGCAGCCGGGCGTCGGCAGCTCCACAGGCAGCAGAGCTGACAGCCTGACGTGCCCCTGGCTGTCCTGCAGCGACGCTGCTTGCTGTGCTGGAGGGTCCCACTCAAAGCCATTTTTCTCTGACTTATATTTGGTCCTCAGCTATTTGCATATTGTTATGAGCTCAGAGGCAGAAAAAGCATTTTTGTCAACACCTCCTGAGAGCTCTCTCTCTGCCTGTGCGTTCTGTGGTGGAGACATGAGATTCTGAGCCCTGATGGAGCCCTGTTCCCTGCAGCGTTAACGTGAGGTCGCCTTTCCACACAGATCAGTCAGGGCTCATGGCCACCACTGTCTGTGGAGAAAGTCGCTGAAGTCTCCCCAGATACAAGGACAGAGCTGCGTGCTCTCACTGCTTAAAAATGGGAAGTGGGGTTCTCCACTCCTCCTCGAGGAGCGTGGCTTTTATTCCCTGCCTTGTATTCAGCAGTTCCTGGACTAGCCAGCTGGATGAGAGAAGAATCACAGCTGCAGTGAAGCAGGAGAGAAATGTGCCACGCGGCGGAACTGCAAAGGCAGCCTTCCTCTTTCATCTGTGCATTCACACACCCATTTTTTGTCTGTCTAGCTCCTTCTCTATCTCAGTTTCTCTGTATCTTTCTTTTTAGCTCACTGTCATCCTGTAGCTGTCTATCATCAAGTTCCTCCTCTCTCTCTCTCTCTCCCCCCGCCCCCACCTATCTACCATTGACTAATTCAATAAACAATTATAGGCTGATTGAGGCATTGCCCAAGATGTTCAAGGTTTGTTGAGGAAAAACAATAAAAACAAAAAGAAACAATGACAAACTGATTTGAGTATCCATACAGCTGGATTTCTATTTACCTCCCCCAATCACTTGCCTGGTCTCACATTTAGTCTGTTTTTATTTGTTTTATTTTGCTCTTTAGAATCTAGTTTGGTTTGATCATGAAAGTAATCAGAATAAGCAACTGGTTATTGTGGCTCTTTTTAGGTTCTGAACCAGGACTACCTGAAAATTGACACCACAAATCCATTTAACAATAGAGGACACTTTCATTCCACAGTTACAGCGAAGGCTTACTTTGCAAATATCCCTGGGAAAGAGAACAGGCACAAACACACTACCAGGTGTAAACTGTTCATGATTGGCTCCCTTCATGAAATGTGGGGGGAGGACACGTTCCCAGTCGCGAAGCCTGCAGAGCGTATGCAGGATGTGCTGGGTGAGGAAGGGAAACAGGTGGCAGCACAGGGAGGAGGAGCCATAGATGCAGAAGCCACAGATGAGGGACTGGACTGCCAGGAGCCGCTCTGCCCTCCGTGCAGTCGGCAGGCCCCTGCAGCTACTGAGGCGAGCCCAGGATGGAGAACTCCACGGGACAGGAGCTCTGGGGTTGGAGCTAGTGCTTCCATCTCCCTCGCCCATTTCTCCTGGTCCAAGCAGGTGGACCTGTAAGATGGTATGACACCAACTTTTTGGGTTTGCCATGAAGTTTTCTAAAGCACCAGCACTACACTGGTGCACGGTGGCTTGCCACGTCCTGATGCGGAAGGGACGCACTCACTTCATTTGCCTCACGGGAAAAACCATCTCTGGGGATTGTTCAGGTTTTGGAGATGATTCGGCTCCTTCATTAGGTTTAAGGATGACAGCTGTGCTTGTGCAGGGTGATGGTGGGGAGTGGGGCCCAGGCACAGGCAGCTGTGCACACGAGTTCTCGCACTGAGGCCTGCAGGTTGCTAACTTGTCCAGGGCTCTATTTCCTCCTCTTTTCCTTTCCTCAGTCTGTACTGTCCTGGCCAATATCCCCACCCAGGCTGTACCCTCCTGAGTGCCTCTTTGAAACAGAGAGTAACAACACACTTTAGCTTGCAGAGTCACTAGGCTGACTGGGTGGGATAATATTTATTAAGCATTTGGCTTAGTGCCTGGCACCTACTAGTGTTTAGCCCTCACTTAATATGACTTGTTCATTCCTAATTGTAGTAGGTGTTCAATAAGCATCTTTGAATGAATAAATGAATGCTAATTTTTAAAAAGTCCTCATATTTCATGTCTTAGAAATCTTGGAGAAACTATTTTAGAGAGCTGACAGGGCTAGGACTAGACTTTAATTCTAATTCCTGGTTCAGTGTTCTTTTCACTAGAATATCTTACCTTTGTATTTGTTTAATTGAATGGAAACAAATGTAAAAAGAATGACAAAGGCAATCAGACATTAACATGGGGGTGTGCAAACTTTTTCTTTTCTTGGATCACGTAAGAATTAAAACTCACCTGGGTGAGGGTTGTGTCGGGCATAAGAGCAGCCCCTCACCCATCCACCACCCAATCCTAACAAGGAGAAAGCAAGTGGGAACCTAGGAGGGGGCAAACAAAGGTAAAATATTCAGGAACCCAAATGTACATCTTTCTTGCATGATTCACTGTAATGGGGCTACGTGGAATCAATGTGTGTGTTTTTATTCTAGTGGGAGCTGCAAGCAACATAGTTAAGTCACTCGTGGCATCTGCACAGTACATTCCACATTTTAGTGTGTGGAATTATGACTCTCAAGTTATTTCCTAGTGAAAAGCGCTCACATCACAGAAAGCTATTCACCATAATTGGCACTTTGTTAGCATCTGTCTCAGCAGGAAGCTACATGCAAGATCAACACTGTCCTGACAGGCTCCATGTTCTCAATGACCACATTTCAGACACACCCCAAAGCAATCAACAGTCTCCATCATAAAATACTCAACAAATGAAGGAATTATGATTTCAAATATGTTTCTATTTGTGATCACCTGTGTTCAGTACATAGGAAGAAATTCCTATCCAAGGATGTTTCCGTATCTAACTATGCACAACTCATTCTTTTACGAAGTCATAACCTGGGAAAACGCTGCCCTGGAGCAACCGCCATCTTTGTCGGGGAGACCAGTTTTCCCAAACACCAATGTTCCCAGGTGTGTGTGTGTTCCCAGGTGCAATAGTAAACAGTACACACTGCAAGACTCTTGGCTGACAGTAGATCAAGAAGAAACTCTGTAGAGAAAACTACAAATATATTCATCAAATTCCCACAATTCCATTGTCATCAGATTCCCACCTGCAGACATTTCAGAAACCAATTTAAGATTCAGAACAATAGTAAACATGGAAACGCCAAGCACTCATCTTATAAGGTTGGATGCCCATAGGCTTTAAATAATCAGAGCAAAGCCCATGTAGATGAGCCATTTTAATTGATATTGATTTATTTTATAAATTATCAGTTCATGAAAAGAATATTAAACAGCATCAGTTGATCTGAGTCGATGAACTTAGACATTTAACCATCAAAAAAATTCCTGAAGCACTCAGAAGATAGGCACCTAATTAAGATGCATATAAAAAGCTTGCAAAAAGGAATCATTAGACTAACTTGAACCCCTGATGCCACCTCCTAATGCAATGAAAATGTCTTTGTAACACACACCACAGTGTATGGTCACAGGGTCTTCAGAGATGACAGGGCAGAACAATGCCCTCCCAAAGACATCGACACCCGAATCCCCAGAGCCTGTGCATGCGCTCCCTTACTTGGCATGTGATTATGTGAAGGACTTTCGGTGAGATTATCCAGTTGGGTCCAATGTAATCACAGGATCTCTATACAAAGAATGGAAGCAGGAAGCAGAGTAGAGAGAGGTGGGGAGATGCTGGCTGTGAGGATAGAGGAGGGGCCAGGAGCCTAGGAATGCAGACACCTTCCCTATTCCCTTTCCAGGGGTGAGGGGGCCTGGCCAGGGGCAGCAGAGCTGAAATGGGTTGAACACTGAGATGTGCCCAGCGGAACCTTTCATCTCACAGACAAAGGAGAATTCGCTTCTGGCTGTGCAACAAGTTTCTCAGCCCATGTGAGGAGGTGCTTTCCTTGTCCTCCCGAGACAGTTCAGGTGCGAACTAAAAAACAACGGCTACTTATTGAGTGCCTCCTGTATGCAAGCTACTGTGCTGAGCACCCTCACCTTTCTCCTTACTTTAACAGCAGATTGTTCTTCACATCAGGTATCTATGTGAAGGGAGGCACAATACCCAGGTGGACACCAGACTGGACTCTTGAGTCTGGGGAAGGCTGGACACATTAAAACTGTAAGTCTCAATTGGCTTCTGCAGGTAAAGATCTGAAACAGCCCAAGTGCCCATCAGCAGATGAGTGAATAAAAAGCTGTGGTACATTTACACCACGGAATACTATGCACCAGTAAAAAAGAAGAATCTCTTACCCTTGCGACAGCATGGAGGGAGCTGGAGAGTATTATGCTACATGAAATAAGCTAGTCAGAGAAAGACAAGTATCACATGATCTCACTCATATGTGGAATCTAAAGAACAAAATAAACGGATGAACAAAATAGATCCAGAGACATAGAAGCATAGAAAGCTGATCGATTCTCAGAGGGAAGATGGGGGTGGGTGGGTGGGAAGAGATTAACCAAAGAACTTATATGCATATATGCATAACCCATGGATACAGACAATAGTGTGGTGAAGGCCTGGGGTAGGGGGTGGGTGCGGGCTAGAAGGGGTCAATGTGGAAAAAGGGGGGACATCTATAATACTTTCAACAATAAAGATAATTTTAAAAAGAAAATAGAATAAAGATCTGGAAAAAAAATCAACCTGAGTACTTTATCCATAGAGCCTATCCCAATCATTCTTTCCAAGGTTGTACTCTAACAGGAAAATATACTGTACAAAAATTTGAAGAAAATATTAATCTTAGCATTATTTATAATTGAAAAAAAATGGAAAATCTAATGTTTAAAATTAGAAAATAGTTAAGTTAGAGTAATTTTACTAATTAAGTATTTTTCAGACTCTTAAATATTTATACAGTACTTTTAATGCCATGAGAAAGAAACATACTATAGATGAACCATAAAAACCTAGTAAATGTTAATATATGTTAAATGCAATTATCTCTAACAGTGAAATTAGAGATGCTTTTTATTTTTCTCTTATACTTCTATTTTCTATAATTTGCTTACAATGAGCTTATATTCTTTTTGTCTTCAAAGAGATAACGTAAGTTAATTTCACACTCACTAGGAATAGACACACATGTGACTTGTTCCCGGCTCCAGGCTCCACTCTCCCACATGGTTTGCTCCTGCCCTTGTACTGACCATTACTCCCAAAAGTCTTTCAGGGTCTCCTCCACGGATGCCTCTCCCCCCGTGGTGTGGAGGAGGTCCACACCATGCCTCCACAAGAAGCCTGTCATCGGGTTATGCCCCCAATACTTCAGCCCTCACCCCACTCAACAAGGGTCCTCACGTTTCCTTTTTTTTTAAATTAAATCTTTATTGTTCAGATTATTACAGTTGTTCTTTTTTCCCCCCATAGTTCCCCTCCACCCGGTTCCCACCCCACCCTCTGCCCTTACACCCCCCCCCCCCCGCACTGGCCCCATCCAAAGGTGTACGATTTTTTCCAGTCTCTTCCCGCACCCCCCCACCCCTTTCCTCCCGAGAATTGTCAGTCCACTCCCTTTCTATGCCTGATTCTATTATATTCACCAGTTTATTCTGTTCATCAGATTTTTTTATTCACTTGATTTTTAGATTCACTTGTTGATAGATATGTATTTGTTGTTCATAATTTTTATCTTTACCTTTTTCTTCTTCTTCCTCTTCTTAAAGGATACCCTTCAGCATTTCATATAATACTGGTTTGGTGGTGATGAACTCCTTTAGCTTTTTCTTATCTGTGAAGCTCTTTATCTGACCTTCAATTCTGAATGATAGCTTTGCTGGATAAAGTAATCTTGGTTGTAGGTTCTTGCTATTCATCACTTTGAATATTTCTTGCCACTCCCTTCTGGCCTGCATAGTTTCTATTGAGAAATCAGCTGACAGTCGTATGGGTACTCCCTTGTAGGTAACTAACTGTTTTTCTCTTGCTGCTTTTAAGATTCTTTCTTTGTCTTCTGCTCTTGGCATTTTAATTATGATGTGTCTTGGTGTGGTCCTCTTTGGATTCCTTTTGTTTGGGGTTCTCTGCACTTCCTGGACTTGGAAGTCTATTTCTTTCACCAGGTAGGGGAAGTTTTGTGTCATTATTTCTTCAAATAGGTTTTCAATATCTTGCTCGCTCTCTTCTTCTGGTACCCCATAATTCAGATGTTGGTATGCTTGAAGTTGTCCCAGAGGCTCCTTACACTATCTTCATATTTTTGGATTCTTTTTTCTTTTTGTTTTTCTGGTTGGGTGTTTTTTGCTTCTTCGTATTTCAAATCTTTGACTTAATTTTTGCGATCCTCTAGTCTGCTGTTGGACCTCTGTATAATATTCTTTATTTCAGTCAGTGTATGCTTAATTTCTAGTTGGTCCTTTTTCATATCCTCGAGGGTCTCACTAGATTTATCGAGGATCTCACTAAATTTATCGGCGGTTTCTAGAAAATTCTTGAAAGACCTTATAACCGTGGTTTTGAACTCTATATCCAGGAGTTTGCTTTCCTCCATTTCTGTCATTTGTGACCTGTTTGTTTGTCTCCGCATTTTGGCTGCTTCCCTGTGTTGATAGAGTGGCTTTGTGTGCTAGGTGTCCTATAGGGCTCAGTGGCTCAGCCTCCCCAATTACCTGAGGTGGACACTCTTGGTGCACTCCTTTGTGGGCTTTGTGCACAGTCTTTTTGTAGTTATGCCTTGATTGTTGTAGGTATCACTGGGAGGAATTGATCTCCAGGCCAATTGGCTGTGAGAATCAGCTGTGTCTACGGTGGGAGAACTTCTGTGCTGAAGACACCCTTCTGGGGCAAGACTTGCTTCAGTGGGGCTTTGGTGCTCACTGAGTCTGCCCCCTGAGTGTGTCCCTTATGGATCTGAGTAGTTGTAATCTGGGTGGTCCCACTCTGACCACTGGGTACACTGGCTCTTGGATCTAAGGAGGTGCTAATTTAGCCTCTGCCTGAGGCTACCCAGCAGGAGCTACGGAGAGATCTGCAGATTCCTCTTCTTTGTTTGGGGTTTGGAGGTGCCCAGATGAGGCCCAGCTGTGAAGCAATGCAAGCTGCTGTGGGGCTTTAGGCCTTCTTTTGGATGTTCTGGGTCAGCTGCAGTTTTTTAGGTAATTTTAGATTGCAAAGGGCCAGGCCATTCATATGCAAAAGCCTCTGGGCACAGCTTGGGTGGGGCAGGGTCTCAGGGAACCAACAGGGCTGAGCAAACAGCTATGGCTGATCCTCAGCCCTGCCCTAAGAGGCCCTGGGTCTCAGTGTCCCCCAGTAATCGCTGCAAGCACCTCTGAGAGAAAGCCGCCCTGGAGTTCCGCCCGATGCCAGACAGTCCAGTTTCTCCCCGTATGAGTCTGGGTCCCCAGAGACTCGCCGGAACTGGAGTTCAGAGCAGTCGGGAGCTTGTGTCTCCTTCCCGATTGAAAAAGACAACCATGTCCTCAGTTGCCAGCCCTTTCCACGTGTGCCTCCGTACCTCTGCACTTTACTCCCACACCTCCTGAGTCTCAGTGCGCTTTTCTCTTTCCTTCTAGTTGTAGAATTTCCACTCAGCCAGCCTTCCTGTAGTTCTGGATGATGTCCGTTTTGTCTTTTAGTTGTATTTTTGAAGTGGTTGTGCGAGGCAGCAATTTCCGGTGTTTACCTATGCCGCCATCTTGGTTTCTCCCTCACGTTTCCTTTTTACCAAGTTTGGTTGTTACAAAGAGTACATTCAGGAGAAACTTAGACATTGAAGGAAATATGTAAGTTAACCAACCACAATAACTGCATTTTTATTAATGCTGGACAAAGGCTTAACCCATTAGATTATCCCGAGCTACTGGTAAACAACTGACCCAATTATAACAGATGCACTAGGGTCTGAAAGCAGTGATACACCCATCTGCAAGAATGTCCTATTCTCACAGGACACTGACCCAGGACTGACTGAAGACTTCTTTGGAGCACCTAATAAGGAGGCCCAGTTAAGTATGGGAACATAACACATCTAATGCAATGGTGAGCATAGTAGGCATCCAATGAACACAAAACATGAAGAGATTTGCATAAAGTCACCTCCCTTCTAGCATGGGAACAATCTACACTAAAAGTCAGTCCCTGTTACTATCAAATACTTTATTCCTACTGTCTTGTGTTCAAATGGCTGGGAGAAAACAGTTTCCCAACCCCGTCATGCCTCAGCTTACCCTTTCCAGCTTTCTCATTTACTGTTTGATGGAGGTGCCTCAGTCCTCACCCACCTCCGTCACCCCACTCTTTGTCCAAATGACCTGCCCATTTCACTCTTATTCCAGCCCATACTGCAGTTTCCAGATTAGCAGTCACCCATTACGGAGCCTGTTTCTGAACACAAGTAATTTCTCAGCCATCTGACCGCACAGCTAATCTCCTGGGATGAGCACAAACTCCTTTTCGGAAACATGGGGATTCTTATTTTATTTTACAATTGAATTCTAAATTCTTAGCTTAGGGTAGACTGGATGGGAGATGCCAGGAGAAGGGACAGAGCTGAGGGTGGGTCATGGTCCTGCCCCACCCCCTCTTCTATCTAAATCTTTCTAGAATATCCTGCCACCTAAGAAAAATAAATAAATAAATATATATATATATATTCTGATCATTCTGTCCTTCAGGCCAAAATTCTAAAGGCTCATGCCCTAAATCCTCATTTGAAAGGTCTTCAAAAAATGTTTAAACCAAATTTCCATGCCTTACTTTAGAAGGTGACTTTTCCTGCAAAACTTGAGAGCTAATCAAAGAGAGAATATATATATAAAATTAACCTAGCTTGTGCCATATGGCACCTCTGAAAGAGGGGAAAAAATGAAAGCTAGCATGTCAACTGCCAGTAGGATAGGTATAACCAGAATCAGCTTCCCCACTTCTCCTACTCAGTACTCCAGTCCTAGCTGGTGCATTTGGGCCTTGTTCCCAAAAAACACACTTTCCATTTCTGAGAGCAAACAGCACAGTTCCGTACTGACAGGGCAGGGCATGCTGGCATTTCATATAACGACTTTGCCAGGAAGGTGCTGAGGAGAGTGCTAAAGTACTTCCTTAATTCTTTGACTTTTGACTGAGTCAGCATATGAAATTCCTGGATAATAGTCAAAACTGAGCACTACACAGTGGGGAATCTTTCTATAATGGTATTACCCAGCATCACCAACTGATAACACTGTCACAGCTAGTGCTCCATGGGGGAAAGAGGGATGCAATTAAAAGGAGGGACTGGGAATGCATTTGTAAAAAATAGTGCCAAAGTGCATATGAAGAACAGGCAGGGCAGCAGAAGAGAAGTGAATCAAAGAGGCTAAGCCCTGAGAAGAGAAGGCAGCCTGTGTTCATGTGAGGGAAGCAGGAGCCTTACAAGAACCAGACTGTGAAAATGCTTCTCCATCACCAATCTTCTCACATTTGCCTTAATTTCAGGCTGCAAACTAATTCACCTAAGTCTTATTTTAAACATCCTTTCAAGTAAAAAGATCACACAATCCAGGGAAAAATTTCCAAATATAATGACACTCAGACACACAACACACTATATGCACATGCAACACAACACTATGTATAAAAAATAATCAAAATGGAAAACTCCATATAAGAAGTATGGAAGGAGGAGTGGAGGCCATGTCCATGGCTACAGCACAGACTGTGGATTGTGTGTGTCCCAAATCGCATGTCATGGTACCATTTGCTAATGTTTAGACCCATACATACAGTTTTGCATCTGTTTGTCCAAATGCACTAAACAGATCATGGAATTCTGTATTAGACTCAGTAAATTCTGGGGAATCACCTCAATTCTGCAGTCTAGACGAGGCCCGGGGCTTCAGAGTCTCCTTTCCCAGCACCCGGTGAGGAAGCAGAAGTCCTGGAGGGGAAGTCACTTCCTCAGCAGCCAGTGCCTCTGGGGTTGGCTGCCTATGTTCTGGCAGTGCCCGGTGCGACCCGAGTGCCTCCACACCTCATTCCCTCTTCACAAGTGAGTCAATACACAGACATTTCCAAAAGCATTTACTGGCACTTAGGTCAATGAATCTCAACTATTATTCCTATTATCATTTGGTTATTTTGTCCTAAACTCCCACAAAAGTGATACAGATGCAGGATTATAAAGTAGCACTGCAGGATGAGAAATCCTCATTGTTTTCTAGTGAAAATGCTTACTGGCATCTCCTGTTTCACTTTTTATTCAACGAAGTTTAGTTGTCATTACAAAAATCACAGCTTCCTCCTTCTGTCCAAGGAACTCGCCCTCTACCGGCTCAGCCCGGCCCTGGCGCCCCCAGCACTCTCCTCCCTTCCTCCTGGTCCCCTGCCTCCGGCTCTCAGGACGTGATCAATATTCCTTTTCCTTCCCTCTTCCCTAGTCTACACAGGCCACATCCTCTCCTACTTCTACATTTCCAATTACATTTTCTTTATTATCACTGTGCTTTTTAACTCCTCCACTTACAGAAAGATTTGAGGTGACTTAGAAGACGTAAACAATTGATTGTCTGGGCTAGGAGTGATAGCCTGTATGTAGAAAAGAGGGCCAGCTGAAGTGTTAAAAAGTTGAGAACACCCTTTCCTTTACTGAAAGTATATTAATTCATGGCAAAACCATGGCTTTGCTCCCTGATACTTTTCTGCAGCTGTGGAGACTCAAACACAGAAACGTATCAGGGTAAAAGGTCAGTGTGTTTTCTAAAGAGAAAGTCCTCCTGGTACGTCCATCTGTGAGATTACTATTAAGCACCTCTTTACTCTCTCAAGCCATCTCCAGCCAAAGACAAAACACAGGGGTGGACAGAAGATTCCAAACACAGAGGTACAGGGAGTGTCCTAAATGCTGATGGGCCTGCCTGAGGGAGATTTGACCTTCAAAGAGATGGGAGGCCAAACTGGACTGTAGGCCCTAGGCCACCATGACCAGCTTGAAAGATCATATCTGAAAGTTAAAGTTACTGACCCAATAGGCAGATTGGGATTTCTCAGGAAAGTAGCAGGGGGTTAGGTCAAGGGGTTGTGTCAAACTATAGCCACTGGTCAAATTTGATGCCACCTGGTTGTGTATATAAAGCCTGTGGATCACAACCAGGCCCATTCAATGACATATTGTCTATGCTCTTGGTGCTTACAGCAGCACAGTTGAGTAGCTGCGACGGGGACCACATGACTCCAAAGTAAAAAGATTTACTATCTTTCTCTTTACAGATAAAGGTCACCAACTCCTGTTTTTGATCATTCTTTAAGATACATAGTCCAGCCTGGCCAGCATGGCTCAGTGTTTGAGCACTGATCTATGAACCAGGATATCATGGTTTGATTCCCGGTCAGGGCACATCCCTGGGTTATGGGCTCAATTCCCAGTGTGGAGTGTGCAGGAGCCAGCCAATCAGTGATTCTCTCTCATCATTGATGTTTCTACCTCTCCCTTTGAGAACATGGCCTCAAGGGTACAAAGAAACCAAGCCCCAGACAATCAGCAGCACTCATAATTTGCATGACAGTGCAAAATGCGTTTTAAAAAGCAAGAGAGAAATAATTGCACTGTTTGGTCAGGGGATGCTGACATAAACAGCCAAAGCTGTAGAAGAAGCAAAGGCATAGCACCCAGGTCAGCAGTGACAACAGGCTATCAGTCAGATGTGGAGGGAGAGCGAGGGGAGGAGTCCCTGCAGGCAGTGTCTGCTCATGGGTGTGTGCATGTGAAAACGCCTCCCCTCTGTCCACACACTCTCACACACGTGCAGTCACACAGGCACCCTGGGCTGCCTCCCAGATGACTGAAAGCAGTGGGTGTCACCTGGCTTCACCCACGGAGACGATTAAAATGATCGCCAGCCCTGCCCCCAGAGTGTCTGATTCTGAGGATTTGGGGGTGGGGCTCAGATTTTGCTTTTCTAACAAGTTCCCAGGGGATGATGTTGATACACATCAGGGGACCCACTGAAAACACTTGCTTAGGAGAACTGTCACCGTGACGACATGAATACACTTTCCTGACACTTCCTACAGGGCGGGAACTCACTCAGGAGAAAAGCAGCCCCTGCACTTTGCAGTCCTGACTGTGAGTCTGGGACTCCCATACGGAAGGACCGTTGGTTTCCCTGTCCATGGCATCTTCAGACCCTCAGCTGTCTCTCTGGGTGGGGGTCACACGGCCTCTTACCTCCTGCTCTTTGTGGCTCTGAGGATGATGTCTCTGTGGCAGCCCCCAGAGTCTCCACAGTTGGTGCGTGTAGAAGACGTCGCCTATATGTAAGTCAGGCCATCCTAAACCCACACTCCAGTTTGGTGACAGTCATTCTAACTCTTTCATCTGATTCGGTATCAGACAGAAAAGTTCGATATATCAAATAAAGTGTCTGAGAAACAAAAATAAGACTGTATGGCTGGCCTAACCCTAGATCAAAAGGTCCTCAGGAGGTTTCTCTTGAAACATACTGTTGGTCTTATTTACCAAAGCTGCCACGTAAGCAAACACTTCATTAAGATGTTAGGAGGACTATCAAAGAAAAAATACAGAAACTAGTCCTTTTTAACACATTCCTTGTTTCTAAAGTCTTAATAAAAAGTAAACGTTTAAGGTAAAAATTCCAAATATCATTTACAGTGAGAATACCTGGGTTGGTCTTCCCCCACCCTTTGGACATCCAGTCCCATGATGGCTAAGCATGGAAATCTGGGAGGAGCGGCCACGCAAGCAGCCTCTCACCCAGGCAGCAGGGCTTTCAGTGGCCGAGTGGTCGTTACACCAAGACCAGACCATCCTGGGGAGGTTCCTCTGCTCCTCTCATTGGCAGGAGGAACCTGGAAGATTCACAGCTGGGAGAAACCAAGCCAGACATGCTCTCTCTGGACCTCAGTTCTCTTCATAGCTGAACAGGGAGGCTGGCCTGAAGGCACTTAAGGTCCTTCCCAGGCCTGCTGTTCCATGTCCACGTCCATGGCTGTGGCTCTATCTGTGTCTTCAAGGACACTGTGGGTGCCGTGTTGTGAAAGGTCCTGCAGAGTGCCCCTGACAGACACACACACCATGAAAGTGTGGTCTGCATAGACACCAGGTTATCTGACGACATCAGGATTTCTGTGAAATGTTACACATCTAAAACCATTGAACTAGGATTTCTACCTTGTACACATCGTTTATTTATTATTGCTACATCATTTTATTTCTTAAGAAAACAAACTACTCTGTTTGGATGAACCTGCAAAGTATGTTCCAAAAGATCAAACTTTTTGGCATTGATAAAAATGGAAGTGTTACTGATTCATCTAACAAGGAAACACCTGTTTTTGACTCTTTGTTCCTGTTGAGAAGAAGCCATGTCCTTTCTGTTCATTTTTTCTAATCCAATTAATGCCAGAGCACTGCTCAGATATGAAATGTTTGTTGGCTGACTCTTGATTTGCAGACCACAGAGATGGTAAAGCAATAGTTACAAAACCAAAAGGTTTGCCCCGACCGGTTTGGCTCAGTGGATAGAGCGTCAGCCTGTGGACTCAAGGGTCCCGGGTTCGATTCTGGTCAAGGGCATGTACCTTGGTTGTGGGCACATCCCCAGTAGGGGGTGTGCAAGAGGCAGCTGATCGATGTTTCTCTCTTGCTATCCCTCTCCCTTCCTCTCTGTAAAAAAAACAAAAGGTTTGAGTCAGTAAGAAACTGCAAATCTTTACTGAATGTTGAATCAGGTCTTCACAATAATTGAAAGTTTGTGATTTTGAGAATCAGATCCAATCTCTTTTTCAGACTCAAGAGTCAGGTGAAAAACACCTGGAAGTTGTCCAAAGAGGCCTTCCCTTCACAGAGGGCCAGTCTTCCTAAGGAAACCAGCTGGTCACACACACCTCTGGGCTGGAAAACAAGCTCCCGAGAGGAAAGCTCTCCTGCACCAGGCACCCTCTCCTCTGTCTGTTCCTTTTGCACTGGAATCTGCAGGGACCACCTGCTAGACAGCCAGACTTCTAAGGGCCTCTTGGTCTGGAAGACCTGGCAGTTGCTGCCCCATATATGGGCAAATTCATGAGGAGATCAGAATAAGAAAAGTCTAACCCAGGGGTCCTCAAACTTTTAAAAGGGGGCCAGTTCACTGTCCCTCAGACCGCTGGAGGGCCGGACTATGAACAAATTCCTATGCACACTGCACATATCTTATTTTGAAGTAAAAAAACAAAACAGGAACAAATACAACATTTGTATTTGCATGTGGCCCGCGGGCCGTAGTTTGAGGACCCCTGGTCTAACCCAAAAGGAGAAATCTGGAGGGAAGCATCAAACATCAGAGGTCGTTTCACCTTTAGGTCTAATATTTGAGGAATTACATAACCTTATTACCTGATGTTCACTCTAAAGTGTTATATTCAAAAGATTAAGAATCAGAAATACATCCTAAAAGTGGAAACTAAATCTTTTTAAAATCTCTAGATCTTTTTATAAGCCATAATTTGCCCCAGCCAGTTAGTTGGAGCACCATCCCCTACACCAAAACGAATGCTGATTCCATTCCTGATCAGGGCACATACCTAGGTTTCAGCTTTGATCCCTGGTAGGCATGAATACAGGAGGCAACTGATCAATGTTTCTCTCTCTCTCCCCTCCCTTCCTCTCTCTCTCTCTAAAATCAATAAGTATATCCTCAGGTAAGAATTTTTAAAAATCCACATTCTGCCCAACCACTAAACTTATGGGAAGGAAATATGGCTAGTATTTATCATTTCAATGAAATGCCAGTCATATGGCAAGGATGGGTTCCTCAAGACTAGATGAGATTTGTCCTGTCTCTGCACCTCACTAGCTGAATGTGCTAGGTCCAGTTCTTTAACATTTCTGAGCTCATTTATTTTATTAAGTAAAGGATGTTAGTAACATTGTCTAAGGATATTATGAAGATAAAATAACCTAACCTATGAGGAAAATATTTGGAACTAGTCAAGTGCCATCATGTGACTTTTGCTCCAGCTCAGCTCCCCTCAGACAGGTGCTGGCAGCAGAGCCCACCCCAGGCTACATGTCATCCATACCCAGTGGAAGCACTGCCTAGCTCCTTCTCAATACGTTTTGTATCTACTCCTTTCTTTAATACTGTCAAAACTACTTAACTGGCAGGAGACTAGACTACAGAAAAGAACAGGATTTATAATTAGAGTAATTAGGGCTCACACCTGGCTCCTTAATTGGCATGTGATCTGGTAAATTATTGTCTAGTCCTGTGCCTCTGACCACCCACAAAATGGGCATTCAAGTAATAACATTTCACAAAATTTTCCTGAGGACTGACTGAGATAAAGTTTGTGAGTCAAACACTGAAATTTTAAAAACATATACAGACTTCATTGTGTGCTACCATACAGCAACTCTAGGATGTACTACTATATCTCAAATACAAATGTCCGATTTTATCAAATAGTCATCATTCTAACCAGAAATTGGATGTTATGATCATGACCTACTCTTATCTCCCATCTTCCAGACCAGTCATGCTTCTAATTTCGAATGACTAGTAAAGAGTCATCATAAATCCAGCCTAAGTGCTCTGTATCTGGTCCAAGTACTTCAGAATCTCTATCTTACACCTTTCTATCTTACAGAAACTTGATTTGCTGTAGAATTAATTTTTACATTTTACCCCAAATCTGATCTAGTTAATTTTCCTAAAAGAAATGTATCTGGCTTCCCTTCTTTTCATTGTTCCACATTTGCCATGGAAACACCTTTTCCCGTCTATATGGCATGACCACCTGCAGCATCTTCAGGAACAGGAAGGAGATGGAGATTGTCACTAGATCCTTTACCGGCTCCAGAGAAAAAAGGAAGAGCACTTGTTCTCTTTTGTTGTGTCACTTTAACAGCTTCTGGGACAATGATCCTACCATTCCCGTTGGGAAATTCTGCCAAATTCTAAAAGGCACTAATCTCAGGAGCCTTGCCTTGACAACGTTCTCCCTAAAATTTCAGCCTATTCTTCTAAGAACTAATTTTGCTTCTTAGCTCCCGGACTTTGGTTACTCAAACTGTGCATTATGAACCCCACCCAGGAACTCTCAGGCAGTATCTGCACTGTCCCAGTCACACACTTCATTGCCCGTATTCCACGCTCGGCTGGTTTGTTTGCTTATTTGTGTATGTAGTCTTTCCAAAACATGAGGTCTCCAACTATTGTTTCAATTTTTTTAAAAAACATGGCTCTTTGCAATGTGTTCCCATTTCATTGTTCTTGGATATCATAAAATTAAAACAAAACTGTATTTATAATGTACTTATACAATTTGCCTTTTGCTATTTTTCTTCATTTTCATTATAAATCTGATTACAGTCATTTAGACAAATCAGAAATGATGAAGAAACATCATGAGTAAGAAATATAACTGCATCATCTCCTAATGTTAGAGAGAAACAATGTCATTTGAATGGAACAAATAAGACAATTAACAAGTGCTTGGAAGACCCACTGCATGAGTCCTCTCTCCCGGTTAAGTGTGAAATGGAATCATCTCCCACTGCTAAGCCCTCAAAACTGTTATCAGTGGGGTGTTGACTGATTTGGCCAGTTAGGCGGACAGCAGAATGAGGTATACAGCATATTCATGGCAGAAGCAAAGTAAGAATGAATGAGAGTTGTACAGATACTAGAACAACATCTACAAATAAAGAACAGCAGAGATCTTTACAACTATGAAAGTTTTAGGGAGTGGCTTGATTAGGGCACACTTTTGGTAAGATGAGTCTGAAATAAAACTTCAGGAAATTTATGTTAGATATTACCATGATCTTTTCTGAGCCAGCCAGAAAGGAGAACATGTACTGAGAACATTCTTCATTTCTTAAAAGAACAAAAATAAATTTCAAAAATAATCATATGGAAACAAATTGAAATGAGTACAACTCAACTACACTGTCTCATAGCCCTTTAAAATACCCTAGCTACTATCTGTTTCCTTCAGGGGTGGTTGTGAGCAGCTGTACTGCGTGATAAAATGGGGCCACCTCAAAGTGGAGGGGTGGCAACCCTGGGATCCACCGATGGGATCGGGCCATCCTTCAACTGCAGCTACAGAAGGCTGTGAGCGCTGTGATTTTTGTTTTTTGCTTGCTTTCACTGTAAAATTCCAACTCCTAGCACAGTGTTTAGCACACAGTGGACACTGAATAATTTTGTGTGTGGGAAGAATGAAGGAATGAAAAAAGAAGGAAAGAAGGGCAAATAATCTTTAGGGCAAAATAATGAAGGAATGACTACAGTGATTCATATATTTCCTACATCCTCTAATTTCCTTAAATTCTTTATAAACTAATTTTGTTTTAATGTCCTGCCAAATAAAACTTTTCATTAAATAATTACAATAGTTGCAACTGTAACATTTTATCTGATTGTCTTTGCTGCTGATTAATTTTTCTAGCAAACCAAAGAACCAAATTATTTCTGACCAAATCCAACTAAAGACACTTTTTTTAAAACACAGCATTTTTCCCCCTTCATAGGTTATGTTATGGGTAGAGGTGTTTGTATTTTCAGTGAGTTGGAAAGGATTTTCATGAGCTACCTACAAGGCAGGCATAGATACATATATCATAGGTAATAAATAATCTATCCCCTCATTTGAGGAAAAAATAGCACTAAGTAAACAAAATAATTTTTTTATCAAAAGGCAGAATGAAAAGCACAAAGAAATTTTCAAATATAAAACACACCGAAACTTGAATTTTTCAATGAGAACTATTACTGCCCTTGGAGAGCATAGTTCAATTTAATTCTTCCCTGAATGACCAAATGTAACTCCTTTTTTTCAATTAACTGATTACTGTTCCCAAGAATAGTCCTTCTTCCTGTATTTAAGAAAACAGTATGTTTATTATATATTGAAAAGAGAAGAGAGCCCTGGCTGGTGGCTCAGTCCCGTGCACCAAAAGGATGTGGGTTGGATTCCTGGTCAGGACACATGCCTAGGTTGTGGGTCCGATCCCTGGTTGGGGCACATACAGAAGGCAACCAATTGATGGCTCTCTCTCTTTCTCTCTCATGCATGCATGCACGTGTGAGCTCTTGCTCTCTCTCTCTCTCTCTCTCTCTCCCCCCCCCTTCCTCTCTCTTTAAAATCAATAATTTTTTAAAAATGTATCCTCAGGTGAGGATTAAAAAGAAAAAACAAAATGGAATAGAAGCAAAACCCTACTGCTTTTGACTCGTCTGGAGCATGCACCCTGTCCTACTTCAGACTTCACATTTTCCCTCCACACTCCCAGGAAGAAGAGGTCACACACACATATAAACCCAACCCCAGCATGTGTTTCAAGATGCCAGTCGCCCCATGAAAAACAGATCAGTGCATGAGCTCTGTGGTGCAGAGGAGCCTGTGCATGTGGTGTGAACTACGTTTCTAAAAGGCCTTCTGCACGCAGATATTAAGCATCTCACTGGATTAGTCCAACAAAAATCAATACCAGGACTATCGCCACCTCCTGTGCTTTACATACAGCAGAGAGAAGCTCACATCCCAGAACTTAGAGGTGGCACAGAAGAGACCCTTCACCCTTCCCTTTGGTCCCTGACACTGATTTAGTCCGTTCTTTGTGACAAGATCCTCCAGAGTTCGAGTACGTACTCCTGACTCCCAGGAAGCACACGTTAGAGGGGGCGGTATGTGTACCGGCTGGCTGTGTGTCAGAATAATGCTATTATGCATCGAGCGCACTCTGTATAATTTGATCCTTGCAACAATCTTATGAATCTTATATTATTGTCTCTTACTTGAAAAAGCGGGGTCAGGAAGTTGAACTTGGTTGGCCGGAGGCCCCGGGTGAGTAGGCAGTAGGGTCAGGATTTGAACCCAGACCTTACTCAGAATCTCAAGTTCATTCTAGTGCAGTGTCTGGATTCAGACCCTGGCCTGCTGACACTGTGTGCTCATCCATGTTTCCGGATCTCAGACTCAAGCAGCCTGCCCACAAGGCCTGTGCCCTTCTTCTGATAAAGCGACGTAGAGACCCAGCGTCTGTGCTGCCAGCTTTCCTCACCACAGCCTGAAGCCCCGCTAGCATGCCCAGGGCTGACACCTTTCCCTTTATTCAGTCTAAACACCATCCTGTGGCCACAACAGAAATCCTATGCTCTGGGCCCTCCACCCCACCTTCCTGATACTTCCTTGTACGTGACTTTACACGGGGTGGAAAGGTGAAGAAACCAGGCCGTAGCCCCGTGTTCATATAGCCTAAGAGCATCAACCTGCTGAGGAGACAACATGCTCCCTTCTGCTCTGGTTGAATTCCATCGGCTTAATTCCAGATTCCTTACAACACTCACCTGTGACCATAAAGGCCATGGTGCCATTTCCCTGCATGAACTGCTCATGCCTGCTGAGGACCCCGCCTCCAGGCACCCTAACAAGAGTGGGTGCCAGGATGATCTGAGGAAGCCAGGCCTTGAATGTCACCGACAGGTCGGTGCTGCCACTGGGTTCAGGTGGCAGTGAGCCATGAAAGCTCTGGAGAAGCTTAGAAAAAGCTTTGATGAGGGCACAGAGAATTACATGCAGCAAAACCCAGTGAACCCCAATCAGTTTGGCAAACTTTTTAAAAAGGCATTTCTAATGTGCAAGATACCAGACCAAATGCTAAAGGGAACACAAAATTAGAAAAAGAGATAATAAGTAGAAGCATGACATTTGGAAGCCGTCAGACTTGGATTCAAATTCCTGTTCTATCGCTTAATGGGTATAAAATCTTGGGAAACTAAATTTAATTTCTTCATTTGAAAATGGGAATAATAACTTCTACCTTTTAAAATTGTCATTAGAGTTAAATGAGATTACGTAAGTGAAACATTTAGTACATTGCCTGGTACAAAGAAAATGCAAAATATGGGAGCTTCTATTGTTTTGGTAAGACAGTCCTTGCGATCAAAGAGGCATGTCTAGCTGGTAGCATTCAAGGCAGCAACACATGTGTATACCATGGGCAGAGAGAGCAGTCACGGAGCCCCATGGGGTTCTAGGACCTCAGACAATACAAGTCAGCACCTGAGGAAGTTCATCACTCAGGAGGATGGGCTGGCCCCTGTAAAGCTATGAGCACATCACTGAACCTTTTAGTAAAGTCACCTTATCTGTAAACTATTGGTAGTAGAGTACAGACTTCATAGGGCACCAGTGGTGAGCATTAAATTTAATAATCCTAAGGCCTGAGAGAAAGCAATCAATGCATTTACCTTTTGACCGTGGTAACAACAAAAAGGAAGGGAAAGAGGTTGAGGGGTGGGGCATGAGATCTTGACAAAGCCCCAGTGAGCAATGAAGAGCCTCAGGCTGAGGCAGTGGTGCATGAAGCACCCTAACTGGGACTCGCAGGTGCGTCTGGCACACGTGGCGATAAAGCATGGGACACAGCTCCAGGCATGTGTTTGCTGAGGTTTGACGAAAGCTTCTCATACTGAGTGACCAACAGCTCAGCATAGCCCTCAACAACCTTATTATGTTGCAGAAATCATTTTAAAAGCTTTACAAGCAGTGTCTCATTTAATCTTCACAGCAGCTCTCAGGCAGGTACTAGTATTATGCCCGCTTTATAGATTAATAAAGGGATTACCAGGGAAGCTATACGACTTGACAAAGCTCACAGAGTTCATACGTGGCAGAGCAAGGCTTGGAACTCAGATTTACCTGAGCTGTGCTTCTTCTGAAATATGACACTGCCCCCATGGGAGTAGGTCTCCCCAGGTACAAAGACAGCCAAGGGCGCCTCCTCTAGAGTGGTTCTGGGGGGTTTCACATGTTAGGACTTCAATATTTACACCAGCTATGCAGGAATGATGACAGCACCCAAAACCCTACACGGCTTGCTGGGTTAAAGCTGGAACCCAAAGGTACAGTAGTAAGAGCACTGCTAGAGGGGGTGAACCTTGGTTCTGCGGGCTACATGCGTCTGCAGCTGAGACCTACAAGTGTACTCAGGATGCGCAGGAGGAGGAACTGGAATTGGGAGCACGGCCAGGGAGAAGAGCATAGGAAGAGTGCCTTAAGGACATGGAAGACTGTGTCCTGTCACCAAGTGGAGGAGAGTAATTCAGGTGCAGGAGACTGAACCAGGAAAGGAAAAGAAGAGAGGGTGTGCAGGCAATGTTGGAAGAACAGTGACTGCCCAGGGACAGCTGATGGCTGGGGAGGTGTTTTTCAAAAATAAATCTGGAGGGAAGAGGGAGGAAACAAATAGACCGTTCACAAGGCAAACGAATGACACTTTGGCTAACTCCTTCTAAGCTCCTCCTAGAACAGGCCTCCTTTCAGTGACACTGTATGTTGTGCTTAAACATAAGGAAGATGGAAAAATTCTTCATTGTTTTGTCTCTCATTAGCAAGGACCAAGTGTCTAGACTAGAGCTTCGTGACCAGTGTTAGCTCTGCTGTGTCCAACAATGTGTTGTCGCCCAACAAATACCAGGTGGTGCACCCCCAACTATCTGCAGGTGAAGAATGAGACTTAAAACAAAAGTCCAATCCAATTATTTTAGACTTATCATTTTGTAAAATACATTTAGAATAGTCTCTGGAAAAGGGATCAAGCACTGAATGTCGCATCAGTATCAGTGGCCACGGACGTTTCTAAATTTGCATTCTCACCTCGGCATTCGTGCAGATTTGGGTGGGCTACAAAGAGGGGGGTTCTGCCCCAGGGCTACAGGTCACCCTCTGGGTGACACTGCCACCAACTCTCCTCCCTGCCCCACAAAACGAGGAACAAAGCTCCCATCTCTTAACAGGTGTGCAGATTAAACAAGGTCATGAATGTGGATGCTTGGTATTCAGGCAGGTTTCAGGTTGCTGCCATTACCAGCTGTGTCTTTGTTTACTACTCTCTTACTTCTCACCTGGACGATCTGCAGCTCCTTATCACAAGGTGCCATCCAGATCGCAGCAGATTCACCTGTTCAAAGCCAAGGGCTACCATGTCTGACCTTTGCTCAACAGTCTCCAGCAACAGTTGCAAGCTATTCCCCACAGTGTGAGTGAGTCCTTACCACTCAGCCTGGATTCACAGCTCTTCAATACGTGGGACCTATATACTTGTCATCTTTCTCTTCCCTTCTCTGTACCTGAACTCCAGCACACTGAATAATACCTGTGGTTTCTGGCATGCCCCAATTCTCCTCATGCTCTCACTACTTTCTGCCCAAATGTCCTTCCTCCAATCAGGAAGGCAGAATCTCAGTCGGACCATTTGCATGAACTGGATCCTCTTTGCTTCTCAGCTAGAATTATCTCTTGCTACTCCCAAGTCATACAGTCCTTTATCAATTCCTCCAAAGGCATTATGGCCTTCAATCTATACTAGAAATCATATCTACACACCTGTTGGAAATCTGTGTGTGTGTGTGTGTGTGTGTACAGATGGCAACAGACTGAGAGCTTCCTGTATTTGCTTCATCACATTTTTTCAGTTATTAGCATGGTGCCTTATATAGTCACATACAACTATTTATTCCCTTTGAAAATACATCTTTGAGTCCTACCGTGTGCCTGACATAGAATGGAATGAAGAGGAAGGGAAAGACTTCTCATTTAATCATCTACTTAATTATAGGTCAGTCACACTGAGGTCAAAAAGGTGGCAAATAGCAGAGAAAAAATTGCAACCAATTGCCCTAATTGATACTCAATGCATGCAAGCATTCTTTAAGTACAGCACTAAAGGGACATTACAAACAATAGGCAATCAAGCAAAGCAGTTTATAAAGAAAATATAGCATGGCCCCAGGATGCTCTGGAGCTCTCGGCCAGGACACAAGGCCATGCGCCCACTGGGCCAGTTCAAAGGGTGCAGAGAAAGAACAGAGTACACTATACAGCACTGCATGTCATATTAATAACAACCTTCCTCTTCTTAAAATCAGCTGAAGCTTGGCCCATTTCATTCCTTCCTGGTCATTTTGTTGACTTTATTATGTCTACTAGAATACAAAAATTCCTAATCAATGTCAAGAATCCCGCAGCCCTTCTCCCCTCCTGCTTCCCGCGAGAATGATGCAGAAGTGCAGCCATATAAGGGCTGCCTTGCTTACAGACCCCGTGCCTCCATGTGCATGTGCGTGCATGTGTCTGCTGCTTCCAGACCTTTGCATCTCATCCTTAGATAAATAAAGCCCAGCTCCTTTGGACCTCATTCCATCAGGCTCAGCCTCCTCACAGCCTCCTTTCTTGCAGGCATCTTTAGGCTCTGGGCCACCTGTTCCCGCTCTGTGACTGTGTCACCACCTCTGGAGTTCCAGACCTCCTCTCTAATGCACTCATTCTTCTCCCTTCCTCAGTTACACACCACAGTCATACTTGAAACCTCATTCATACCAAGAGCTGTATCTTTGCTATGGTCTCTGTTTCTAGCATCCCAGGTCCCAGCTATCACCATGTCTCTTTCCTCCTCTTCCCAAATGCATCGCAAGCCCCTTTTCCCTGGGACTGCCAGGCTGCTGGCCTTCCTATCCCATCAGTGTCTCTCACCTCTATCCCTCCTTGCTAGGTTACTGCGTTCTCTCTCCTCAAAGCTCTCCTGTCTGTTCCATTCTACTCTCTATTGATGACCAATGAACACCCAGGTCCCCACGGCAGCCTTCTGTCCTGACACCGCCAATGGACCCTTCCCACTGCGAAGGAACACAATGGGCCATTACTCGGCTTGTGTGCTGGGTTCCTTTCTCTCCCTTATCTGCAGCCTTCCCATCTGCCCTTATCTCATCTTGATGAACTTCTCAGGATACTTGGTCTTTTCTCACTTCCTTATCCCTCCTTAGGTGGCAGTGATCTCTCCAACACAGTTGCTCAAACATAAACCATGTGGAAACCACTTTAGTCACCTTTCACCAATTGAAATGATGACTGGATTCCCACAGATTATACATGGAATCCCAAATTGGAGGGAAGGAAAAAACAGATCTCACATAGAGAAAAGATGGCAAGAATGGAGAAAATAATGAATATCCACTGTTCTATATACTTCCATATTTCTAAAACCTTTATTTTGTTTATCAGCAAAACTGGATTATTTAGAAAATACATTTGTCCAAATTCTCAATATTGATTCCTTAGAACAGTTATGAATTAGGATTTAAATAATGTGAAAAAGAGATCACTGCAGGATTAATTATGAAACTATAAAGTTACCACCTCTCAAATGTTATATAAGGGTAGAATATAAATGGCTATTCAACAGTGTAACTATAGAAAAGTGCAATTATTTACCCTTTGCACAGAAAAAGAAAGAAATGCAATTAAATACTCAAGATGCAGTCAGTGTTGTGGCTAATCTGTCTAATCCATTATGCTATACTGTTCTGAAGGAAAAATCAAATATATTCCTAGGAAGTTATAAAAGTCTACCTATAGCATTTCTTTAAATACCTTTAGAAATATATTCAATGTTACAAGTCACAAGAAGTCACTAATTATTAAATCAATTCTGCTTTTGATTTTAAAATAGAAAAGGTAACTATTAATTCCAAAATGCCTTTCATATACAACATTAAAATATTTTTCTACATGCAATTGCTAATATAAGAAATTCCAAGTGGAGAATGAATGCAAAATTCCACCTCTGTAAGTTAACGAGTGAGAGTGACCATATGTCGGGTTCTGCTACTCCTGAGGCACTCCTGGTGGTTCACATGACAACGTATGCCACCTCCACAACGACCTTGTGGAGTCCTAACTTATCATCCACATTTACAGATCAGGAAACTGAGGCACAGAGAGGAACTTTACCCCAGTTTTCAGAGGTAAGAGGTTGGGTTATTCCAGCAAGTCTGGGACTAGAGGTGCCTCTTCAGTTACTATGTTATGCAACTTCCCATTCATTAAGACATTCTAATGTGAAAAACTTTAAACAAATATAAAAGTGGACAGAAGAGTATAACAAATCCCATTTACCCATCAATCAGTTACATTTGGCCAATGTAATTTCATCTGTGCCATCATTTAACAATTACTTCTACATTATTTTGAAGGTAAGTCCAGAAATCATATCATTTTATCTAGAAATCTTTCAGTATGCACCTCTAAATTATAAGAACTTTGTTTTTAGAGAGCTGTGACACTATTTACAAACCTAAAAAATTAGCAATAATTCCTTAATGCCATGTAGAAGATACTTTCAATAGGTTAAATACACTGAGTGGCCAGATTATTATGACCACCTGACGTTTGTAGGCAAATTAGCCATATACTGCATCATATGGGATATGGAAGCCGAAGGCCTGTTCGAACACCTTTGCTGTCTGCAGTTACCAAGATAAAACGTCTCCAATTCGCACAGGAACACAAGGACTGGACAGTCGAGCATTGGAAAAGTCATGTGGTCCGATGAATCACGTTTCCAGTTGCATCATGCAGATGGCAGAGTGAGAATTTGGCGGAAACAGCATGAAAGCTTGCACCCCACATACATGAGTACAACCCTTCAAGCTGGTGGGGGCAGTGTTATGGTTTGGGGCATGTTTTCCTGGCATGATTTGGGCCCTTTAATTCATGTGGAACAAAGTCTGAATAGCACAACATACCTAAGTATCGCTGCTGATCAAGTTCATCCTATCATGTTGATGGCGTATCCCAATGGACATGGCTTCTTCCAACAAGACAATGCACCATGCCACGGTGCTCGTATTGTGCAGGAGTGGTTTCACGAACATGAGGGAGACTTTCCCTAGCTTAGGTGGCCCCCACAATCACCAGATCTCAATCCAATTGAGCATTAGTGGAACGAAGTTAAAAGAGCCATGAGGCAGCTGGTTCCACAACCATCAAATCTCACAGAACTGGACAGTGCTATTCATCAGGCATGGTGTCAGATTCCTCGCATCACCTTTCAACATCTCGTGGACTCAATGCCAAGAAGAATCGCCACAGTATTGAAGGCAAAAGGTGGCCCAACGAAGTACTGTTGGGGTGGTCATAATAATCTGGCCACTCAGTGTAGTTGATATTTTATATTCTAACTAGGGTCCCTAGCAGCTGCCGGCTGCCAGCTGAGTATTCCCTCCCTTCCCTGGCCCCCTGCCAGCACTGGGGCCTCCCTCTCTTCCCTTGGCCAGCCCGCCTCCTGGTCAAACTCCTGAAACAACTTCGGTCGAGGGGACAATTTGTATACTATGCTTTTATTATATAGGATGTATGAGGTCCCAACCTTCAGTCAGATGAAATGTTTTTTATTACTGTATTTTAATAGCTGAGTTTCATGGAAAAGAAAACACTTAAGGATGGTGAGGGAAATTTAAGGGACAAATGCCACCTTGAGGTAGAGAGCCAGGTTGTGCAGAAGGAAGACATATGCCACCACATAGGACCTTACTAATGCCAGAGGATATCTCTCCCATTCTCATTCTAATCTCATCACAGATCCCGTTGGCTTGCTCTTGTCACAAGTGACTCCTTACGCTGCCTTGGGAAGCTAGGGGCTGTGCCCACCACTCAGGGAGGTATATGGTTCCCCAGAGGCCATCTCTGAGTTGCCTATCCCTCAATCCCAGAATCACTGTGACTTAGGCATCAGCTGAAGGAGACAGCTCTGGATCATCTCAGCTGTCATCTTTGACCCCAGCCACTTAAAAATGATTGTTAAGATAAAGGAAGCCATCTCCAGAGTGCACCTTTGTTTTCAGGCCTCTCAGTCATTTAATATTTCTTCATATCTTGACAGTTGTGACTGTAAGTCCCACTAAGGGTTTCTGGTCTGGGCACAGATGACAAATTAATTCCCTTTGTTCTATGGTTGAGATGTTATAAGGCTAAGAGCACTTACTTTTCCTATATTTTAGGACTATTACTGAATTGGACTGTAGTCTAGAGTGCAGAGGAAAATAATGTTTCTTCCATATCAAAACTCACATATTATTGTCATGATTGAGCACTGAACACAGAAGTAGCAGCAGGAGAGAGAGGAAAAGAGAGGTGGAAGGAGAGGATGAAGGGAGGGAGGAAAGGAAGGGCAGGGCAGGTCAGGGAGGGAGGCAATAAGTCTCTTCCTCAAACTTCTACTGGCACCTTGCTCTATGGCCAGGTTGCTTTTCCCACCCATTTAATTGTACCTCCAAGTTTATTAGCTGGTTAGTTTTGAGCTGAGTAAAAGCCTTTATTGTACGTCCCTTTGGCTGATGTATGTTTATGAGGGTTTTTTATTTATATCCTCAAATTGGCAGACACTGGACTCTAGGCACTGATTTTTTTTCCACTCACTTCTTCTTATCAGGGAATATAAACTGTGAAGATTAAGTAGGCATCTATTGTTTACTGGATTCACTTACAATGTTTAAAGAAACAGAGACCAGCATGTAGCAAAAAGTCAAGAATACAAATTAAGAGGTCAATGAAACAAAATTTACCAATAATGTAGTAAATTTTATGGAATTTGAAATAGATAAGATACAAGAAGTAGTAAGAATAAGCATCAAGGAAGGGGAAAATAAAGAAATAATAAATATAATCATTCACAAAATTTAAAAAGACAATATTAATGAACAACTAAACACATGTGAACTAAAAGAGAAGGCACTCTTAGAAAAGAAGGATGTCAAGCATGCAACACGCATGCTCATGTGCAGTTCACATGTTTATGGATTAATGTGTTTTTGTTGTTTCTATAGTTTTGCATATCAAAGTTGCCCTGTTAATAAATATTTACCTCTAAGATAACCAAATGTTCCAGAAACTACTTGCAGTTCAGAGTTAGGAGTAGGTGAGTCTTTTACCCCATCCCACCCCCCAGAGCAGTCCAGAGGTGGGCAGCTAAGAATCAGGTGACTTCAACCCTGTCTCTGCCTCTTCACTTTGACCTTGTGTACAGAGGGCAGCAATGAAAGAACTAGGAAAGATCACCAAGAGCACAGATGTGTCATTAACCCTTTGAGTGCCAAACAATATCCTAGGAACTATGCTAAAATTGCCAAGGCATTTTTGCTGATTTTACAGCAGTTTAGGAAAAAAATTATGAATCACAAGTAAATGAAGTTACATATTCAATATCTTCCACAAAAGTCATCTTCACAGCAAGAATTGACATATTTAGCAATACCATCATCACTAATAAAAGCAGACTTAGAACTGGACACTGCAGGAGGAGCACGATAGCACTCCCGGCACTCTAGGGGTTAAAGACCAAGACCATCCACACCCTCATCTTCCCAATTACTGAGTATGGATGTGAAAATCTGACAGTGAAGAAAGCTATTGGAAAAATAGTGATTCCTTTCCAATATGTTGTTGGAGGAGAGCTTTAGGGACACCCTGGACCACCACAAGGACAAACAAGTGCGTCCTAGAGTAAATTAGTCCTGAAACATCTCTGGAGGCAAAAATGATAAAACTGAAACTGTCCTACTTCGGGCAAATCATGAGAAGGCAGAGTTCTTTAGAAAAGACATTAATGCTGGAAAAATAGAAGGCAGCAAGAAAAGAGGGAGACCAAATACGACATGGATTGACTCCATAAAAGAAGCCACAGGCATGAGTCTACAGGAGCTGAGCAGGGCTGTGAGGACAGGACACTGTGGACATCACTCATTCATAGGGTCAGCAGGAGTCACAGCCAACTCAACGGCATGTAACACACATGTCCCACAACCTTCTTTTCCAGCTTTCTGCTCCTTGATATGGGAATGATAATGTTTCCTACCTTGGGAGAAGTGTCAGCCTCATAGGACATAGTTCTACCACAGAAGCATGCATGATTGTGACCACGTTTGCTGCATGTGTGAAAGGAATATTCCCACGACCTGAGTGGCCTCAGAGCTATGTAATCTAGAGCCCAGGCCACCAAACACAAGATTCCAACCTACAATTTGGAGTGAGAGTCCCTGCACAGATTACTGTAACCTTAATTTTATAGGTGAAGTAGCTAAAGTCTAATGAAATTGAGTGGCTTGCTGAAACTGGCAGATCCAGGACAGATAGCCTAGGTTCCCCCATTATTATTTCAGGTTTATCTTTTATACCAAACTCACATACCACAGCAAGGCTTCTCATGTCACAACTACTAACAGTTTGGGGCAAGTGACTTGTTTGCATTTTAACACAATCATTGGTAATCTGCACAAAGGTGGGAGGACATCTCTGTCTTCATGGTCAATTGGGGAAAACTCTTCAACTAGCCCAAGAGTGTTATCTAAAACTGAGGTCAAGCCCTAACTGGTTTGGCTCAGTGGATAGAGTATCGGCCTGCGGACTGAAAGGTCCCAGGTTCGATTCCGGTCAAGGGCATGTACCTTGGTTTTGGGCACATCCCCAGTAGGAGGTGTGCAGAAGGCAGCTGATCGATGTTTCTCTCTCATCGATGTTTCTAACTCTCTATCCCTCTCCCTTCCTCTCTGTAAAAAATCAATAAAATATGTTTTTTTAAAAACTGAAGTCAAATTTATTGCTTTATAGAAATTTATCAGGCTTAGTATGGTAGCAGTTTAATTACCTTAAATAGGGTAAGTTATTTCACTCATATATTTAGGAAAACATGATAACTACCATCAAATATTTGAAATGCTCTTCTATGAAAAAGAAATTAACCCTTAGCAGCTACAACAGTTTCTGACCCTAGCAGATTCTTAAAATATATCCCTTGAATTAGGCTGAGTTGAATTGATCTCATTCTTAATCTCTCCAGAGGCTAAAGTTAGGAACAACTGGCATGTAATATGAAATCATAATCTCATATCAAAAATATTACGAATAAAATTTCAACCATTAACACAAAATAATGGAATGGGTTGACTTGCTGGGTAGTAGGCTATTCATTTCCAGAAATATTCAGGAAGTCAAACAACAACAACAACCCTCCTTTTCATAAGTTGGGTAGGGTGGGGGCCAGAAGTCCTGGTACAGTACACTCTGTGGTAAGTATAATGAACACAATACAATCTTTATTTCTTGTGGATCTTGAAATACTCAACGTTAGGCATCAAGAATAATCATGGTCACTGTACAAATGGCCAATAATGAGATATTTTAAAGCAAATTTGTTATAGTGCTTTTCATACTATATATCTAGCACTCAATGTAAGTATAGATTCTTTTACTAAAGGGTGCACACCTCAAAATCATGGGCTATGTCCAATCCACTTGCCTATCAATATTGTCTAGCTTAAACAGGAGGTACTTCATATGCTGAATTAATATCTGAATAAGTGAATGAAAGTGTAAGATTTGGAACTGAATTCTTGGTAATTCATAATATATACTGAAATAAAATTTTAGTCTCTTAAGCCTCATGCTATGAGATTACTTTTTCTTAAGTTCCTTTTTGAGGGTACGGTGAGGACTGAAAAAGATAATGAGTAGGAACTCACACAAAGTGGTCCTGACTCAAAGTAAACACATAATGCATGCTAAACATTATTAACAATTTGCCTCTCTATGAATAAATCTTTAGAAAAGAGGAATTTTACAAAAGAATAACAGATTTCAAAAAATATCACTTTTGTCTCTCTACACTCTGATTTTGTCACAGGCTCCATCTGATGGACAAAGGAGATGCCAGGATGCAGGGGTTATACACAAAGGCTCCTTTGGTACTACCCACCACTTAGTTTTTAGAGTTTTTATGAGGCCCCAATTAAATAATCTGAGTGGAAGTGTCTGAAATTCACAAGGAGCCATATAAATATCAGGAATAAAAAAAGAAGCTGAAAACACTGTGTAGAAATATAATTTGGGATTAAGGCCCTCAGCTTGACTTGTTTTTCTGAAACATTTAGATTACATACAATGTTCTTATCAGTGTAAAGATATAAGAATAAGTCATAGCTGATGTATCAGCTTAATGTGCATATTTAATAAACTGAACAATAAAGTAAAACTGAAGCATCTAAATATCAAACAAGAAATACTGGTAGAAAAGAACCCTTTCTCAATTGGCCTAATTCAACATCAGGCATCCAGCATTCTGATTTCTACTTGTTTCAGGTAACCTTTATGATCCTAATGTAAGTGCAAGGCCCCATCTGCATGAACATACCGCATTCTGTGACTCCTCAAATGTTAACGTGGATCAGACAGATGTCCAGGCGGCATCTGCACGCACCTCAGCCTCGGCCTCCAAGGAAGCTTCCCTGCAAGAAAGGACAGAAAAAGTGGTTAGTGGACCTGAGAACATTCCTCTGACTTAATGGAAATGGACAGTTTCCCAACGTGGGAGCTCTTCTCCTTAAGCCAGTGGAGGCTGTGCACAAGGATTGCACTCACTGCACTTCAGCTGAGGAAGAGTCTGGAGCTACACATCCTGTTGTCTCCTCAGAGCTGTAGTGCTTTTGAAATAAGTCTGTTCTTCAATAAAATTACAGAGCAAGATCAGGTGTGTGAAACTTGGGTAAGTCCCCAGGTCCCTGGCTTACAAAGACCACCAACAAAGGGAGATGAGTCAGAGTGAACTCAAATGCCCAGGACACTGCCTGCTTGTCAGGTTGTAATCACTGTTGTCAATAGAAGGTTCTGGATTACAGGCGAGCACTCCAGAATCAAACATGGCTGTGCCTGAAGAATCAAATATGGATCTCAAAATCAGACTGCCTACCTAAGGCTGTCAGTATTAAGAAAGAAAGACGGAAAGGGGAAAAAATATGTTTCTGATATTTCCTGTTTTCTAGGTTTACAGGGGAAACTGGGGTAACTGAAGAAAAGGAAAAGAATTCCTTGGAACACAAGTTCAACTTTTTCTAACCACCAACCATATTCATTCCAATTTTAGCAATTCTGTGGGAGGAAAAATGAAACATGAAATTCTATGCCTTCCACTTTGCATATATTCCTTACCTCTACCTGGAATGCCCTCTCTCTCCAGGTCTTCACAGCCTGCCCAGAGTCACACTTCCTACTGTGTATGATGATAGTGAGAAAAGAATCTTCCTATTAAGAACAGCACAAACAATAACTACCATTACTGAATGTCTAACTGAGAAGCCAGTATCTAACAGTATCTATTAGATACCTTGGGCCCAGGACCTCACTTAATCCTCAAAGATAGGAAATATAAATGTTATATCGGCTCAAGATGTGAGGTAGCTCGCTGAGACACACAGCTAGAACAAGGTTAACAGTACTCAGACCAGCTCTTTCTGACTTCAGAGTTCCTTCTATGTCTCCATTTTTCTCAGACCCTCCAACATTTAAACCTTCGTTTCTTCATTATTTTCGAAGAAAATATCTAACATTTGTGACATGCTCTGGTTCACATACAGAAATAGACTGTTTTGTAGATAGAGTCGATGACTCTTCCAGGACAATATAATCATTATTAAAATGTGGAGATCATCTTAGATCATTCTAAATCTAATCAAATATATGTACACTTTTAAAAGAAGTAATGCAGATATCAAGTTTCTGATGATTTCTAATAAATGGGGAAAATAAAACCAAGAACCCATTAGAAGATACTTCTGAGAATTTCAGGCCTTAAGAATCTTACTTATAAGAGAAAATAACAGTAAATCTAGTTTCTACTTGGGTTAGAGTTATCTTGCCTAATGTAAGTCAGAAATAAAGGTCTTAATGGTTTTAAGTGGCCCAAATGGTTGCCTGCACATGGTGACAATGGACACAGCAAACAAAGTGGCTCAGTGCTAGCTGCATACAACTATGCAAGACACCTAGAGCAGAGGTCCTCAAACTTTTTAAACAGGGGGCCAGTTCACTGTCCCTCAGACATTCCACACATGCGCACTGCGGGCCCGGGACGAGTCGGCTGCTAAGCAGGACAGGCAGCAGCGGCAAAAACACCCGGCGGGCCGAATAAATGTTTTTGGCGGGCCTCATGTGGCCCGCGGGCTGTAGTTTGAGGACCCCTGACCTAGAGCCTTACTTCTTCTCCCTCCTCTGAATGCTTATCTTCAAAATAGAGAGAGGGGTGCATAGTGAGGGCAGGGAGGGAAGGGCTAATGAGAACAGACTTGGTGTCAAAAACAACTCTGCTGAGATCTATTGTCCACTCCACTTAAAAAGAGAAATTTATGGCAAACAAATAGAAGTAATACTCATGTAATCAAGTAGAAAGGATAGTTGTGCATATAGATTTGTATGCACGTGTATACATGTGTACACACTTATTTCTTCTAAAATTGCCATTCCTTTCATTTTCATCCTGGTTGTAATGCAAAGTACTAGGTTTACAACCTGTACAGATGCTCAAAAGTTAAGTGATTTAAAGAACCATTAAACTAGCAGGGGCCAGTCTCAATCTTTTTATTTTATTTTAAAACTAGAGGCCTGGTGCAAGAAATTCGTGCACAGATAGGGTCCCTAGGCCTGGCTGGCAATCAGGGCCAATCAGGGCCTTCCAGCTGCCAGCTGGGGCCTTCCTTCGCCAGCTGCTGGCCAGGGCCTTCCTTAGCTCCGCACCACCTCCTGGTGGTCAGAGCACATCATAGCAAGCAATCAAACTCCTGGTCTCCCAGTGGAACTCCCAAGGGACACTTTGCATATTAGCCTTTTATATATATAATCTATAAGATGTAAATAATCGCATCACTGCAGATGGGGGAAAAAGTCAGAATTTCAAAATTACACAGGGTGACTCTATCATTTGTAAAATGAGGGTAATAGACGGTTAGACAATCTTTAAGATTTCTGACCTCTGCAATTAAGCTTTAATTATCCAGTAAATTCCGGAAGTTAGTTTTAAATTTATATAAATACTAGAGGCCTGGTGTATGAATTCGTGCATGGGTGGGGTCCGGCCGGCCCATCCCAAGAGCCAATCAGGGCCAGCTGGCCAAGGGGAGGGGCCACAGGAGGTCAGCCAGGCTGGCCCTGCCCCCGATCAGGGTGGGGGGCCGATCAGGGGCCAGGTTGGCCAGGGGGAGGGCCCCAGGTTGGCCATGCAGCCCCACCCCTCATCGAGCCAGTTGACCAGCCACAGTGCACATCACAGCAACCAGTCATTCCAGTTGTTCCAGTCATTCCAGTTGCTTGGCTTTTATACATATAAATTCTAGTTACTTTACAGTTATTTCATATTGTCTTTTAAATCAATAAAATCATAGTTATTTATGCATCAATATCACCACTTTTAAACAGAGGAAATGTGATAAACTTTCCATGGAAATAATAATATCAATAAAACTAAACCTTTATAAACCAACATCAACTTTGGAATTTAACACACTGGAGACTTAAGCAGAGTGATAGCAGAACTCAAGGCTTGACTTTCAGAACTCTCTGGGAGAGACACAGATCACACTAAAATATTTACTTGGCCTCTTCTATAGCTGTCCCAAAACAGAAATCAGATTTCTCATTAGATACATGATGTGGTCTCATTTTAAAACTGATAGCTTCTTAAATCAAAATTAGTGAATAACAAAACTTATTTTCCCTAAGATATTTAAAAAACTTCCTATCCTTTGATATAAGCTCTAGGCTTATTCTTTTGTTATTAAGGGGGTTTCTGTGGCTCTTGACTAGAGAGGCAAGTTGAGATTCCTTATTCCCTGACGGAGCCCATGGGGATACTTGTCCAGGCAGACAGAATCCTTCACTGACAAGAGTGAGGCTGAACATCAAAAAGGGTGACTATTTGGTTCCTCAACCCTGAAGAAACCCTGGTAGATGATACTGCCTGGCTAATGAGGGCATATTCTATTTTATGCTGGTAGATTGCCTGGATCCTTTTTGCATATTAACCTAAAAGTCTGTTTCTTTATATCTTCTGTTTATTTATACACATATTTTTGAGGCTTATACTATTTCCTACCCATACTTCAAGTATCATCATGGTGTAGTTAGTTGCTCATACTCTTAATTTTAAAAAAAAAAGCACTATTTGCTTTTTTTTAGGCGAGACTAGTTTAATTTAGTGAGCTAATTTCCATAAATAATTTATGAAGAAGTTGGACTATGAGAGGTAAATACAAAATATCTTCAAATATATGAACATAGGACTGAAAATCCTCTGCAAATGGAGTGTGCAGATGACTGACATTTTAAAGCATTTGGTATCTGAGAAATTATGTGACTTTCTTAAGCATTGTCTGAGATGAAAAATGAGATTTATATGTAGATCCAATTAATTGCCTAGAGAGTCAGCAATCCCCAAGCCCCAAGCTCACCTGCATCATGTCATAAACACAGCCTCACTCTAACCCCAGTGCCAACAGGATCCCAGGAGGTAGGTCCCAGGAGGTGGAGGAAAGAAGGGATGGTGTGCAGTGAAAGGAAATTTGCTCCCTGGGGAAGACCTCCCCAAGTCAGGTTTAGGATCTCCAATGGGAGTCTGGGTATTTTTGTTCTGACAAAGCCTTGGCAACCCATCATCACAATCACTCATGAGTATCATGATGTAAGCCACCCAATTGCAAATTACAGTACACAGGCAAAAAGGCTCCTCTACTCACTCTGGAATCCCTTTCTTGGGCTCATTTCCTCAATAGTAAAAGAATAACCTTTGAAAACTTATCATCAAATCATGTTCTCTACCTCTAAGTGCCCCCAGCTCACATCCAACCCCGAACTGAACAAATGTTCATGTGCCCAGGAGGCAAGCAGGGGCAGGACTGAGCTGGACAGGTCTGGAGCCCTGGCTTCTGCTTTCATTTTTTATCTGCTTTCATTTTTTAAAAAAGAGTTGCTATGAGCAGGCTGGAAGAGGTCAATAGGGGGGGAAAGGGAGACTTATGTAATACTTTCAACAATAAAGATTAAAAAGAAAAGTTGCTATGCCCTGACAGAGAGGGAGGAAAACAGGGTAGTTCTCAACCCTGGACGCATATTAGAATCCCTGGGGAGCTTTTAAAACATACTGAGGTCCACCTGCAGATACTGGGATTTAATTGGCCGGAAGTAAAGCCCAGGCAGGCATCAGTATTTCTTCTTTTATAAATTAAATTTATTGGGATAACATTGGTTGAAGACATTATATAAATTTCAGGTGTACAACTTTATATAATACAAAATCTGTATACTCTATTGTGTGCTCATCACCCAAAGTCTAGTCTCATTCTATCACCATATATTTGACCCCTTTTTACCTTCTTCTTTAAAAACTCCCCAGGTGATCCTAACATGCAGGAAGGCTTAGAACCACTGACTCAAAAGAAAAGCTCAAAATTTAGCTAAAGAAACAGATTTGAGTTGGTATTCTGCCACTTCCTAGCAGTATGAACTTTACAATTCAACTAGCTCCTCCATTAGTGGAATAAAAAGAAAAGATTAGACTGCCATAGTCACCTTATAGGGCTAAGATAAAAATCAATATGGAAATATAAGAAAAAACCTGATTTAAAAAATACATCTCTACATAAATTCTCTTTTTACTTAAGCAAAACTTTGAGAAGTAAAACTCAAAACTATGGAAAAGGCACAGAGCAACACAAGAAGTGAGAATGATCAAAAATCAGAGAAAAGGGTCATGTTCTTGGGTTTTAGCACAAAGCTGTGGTGGTTTTCCTATTTCTTGACTCTGAAACCAGCGGTTTCTGATTTGTGCTGACACCCTTTGTAAGATGACAGTGTCCTGGACTGAGGGCAGTGAGGTGCATACGCCATGGGTTCACATGTTGGCGCTCAAATCACAAGAGCCCTGAGCCCGGGACGCGGAAGATTTAATGCGACGGCCACGGACCCACCCTGCGACGGGATGACACGGCGACTCTGGGGCTGAGAGGCAGGACACTGAGCCCCGGGGAGACATCAGCCTTATCTAAGCAAGGTCCCCTCGCTGAAGAGGCGAAACAGGAAAGGGCGACACAGTCGCTAAGGGAACAGGAAGGGAGGCGCCCTTCAGACGGAGGCAGGCGGCCCACCTCCCTGAGGCCCAGGCCTGGTCGGCGCACTCAGTGTGGAGGCCTCCGCGCCGCTCCGCTAGGACAGGGTCCCCGCGGGCAGGATTCCACACACGCGGTTGGGGAGGGCCCTGCCTCTTTGTCACCTGGCGTCTTTTACTTTTCAGTATTTTTGTGAGCAGCCTCCTAGCTTTTACTGGGGTGCCTCCTGAAACCTGAAAAAGGGTGCTGCTGAAGAGCCGGTGGGGCACTGAGACCGCAGGGCGCTGCGGGGAGCACCGGTCTCCTCCGCGGACTTCCTGCCCTCACAGCCTCAGGTGTGTGTCTCGCTCAGGTGTGTGCCCCACATGTGTGTGCCTCCGCTCACGTGTGTGCCTCATGTATGTGCCTCCCCTCACGTGTGTGCCTCCCCTCACGTGTGCCCCTCACGTGTGTGCCTCCCCTCACGTGTGCCCCTCACGTGTGTGCCTCCCCTCATGTGTGTGCCTCCC
Source organism: Myotis lucifugus (assembly GCF_000147115.1). Taxonomy (NCBI): domain Eukaryota; kingdom Metazoa; phylum Chordata; class Mammalia; order Chiroptera; family Vespertilionidae; genus Myotis; species Myotis lucifugus. Next base: position 62,708 of record NW_005871741.1, on the reverse strand, counting down.
CTCACGTGTGTGCCTCCCCTCACATGTGTGCCTCCCCTCACGTGTGTGCCTCCCCTCACGTGTGTGCCTCCCCTCACGTGTGCCCCCCCTCACGTGTGTCTCCCCTCACGTGTGTGCCTCCCCTCACGTGTGTGCCTCCCCTCACGTGTGTCTCCCCTCGTGTGTGTGCCCCTCAGGTGTGTGCCTCCCCTCACGTGTGTGCCTCCCCTCATGTGTGCCTCCCCTCACGTGTGTCTCCCCTCACGTGTGTGCCTCCTCACGTGTGTGCCTCCCCTCATGTGTGTCTCCCCGTGTGTGTGCCCCTCAGGTGTGTGCCTCCCCTCACGTGTGTCTCCCCTCACGTGTGTGCCTCCCCTCACGTGTGTCTCCCCTCGTGTGTGTGCCCCTCACGTATGTGCCTCCCCTCACGTGTGTGCCTCCCCTCACGTGTGTCTCCCCTCACGTGTGCCTCCCCTCACGTGTGTGCCCCTCGTGTGTGTGCCCCTCAGGTGTGTGCCTCCCCTCAGGTGGGGCCTGCAATCCTACTCCCTGAAGTCCGTGCGAAAACGCACAGGAAACCAGATAAAAACCCCGCTGAGGGCACAGGGCGGCAGGCAGGCTCGGCCCGGGGCGAACTCTGGGAAACTGCCAGTACCTGTTCCTCGGCGCTGTGACAGGACATCCGTCCCGAGTGACGAGCGGGAGTCGCGCAGGAGGGCGCGGGGCCAATGGTACCCGGCGGTGTCGGCACGCAGGGCCCGAAGACCTGGTCTCCACGACCGGAAGGCGGGGCAGCGGGGCGGCGGGGAGGAGGAACAAAGGTGCGAAGTCGGCGAGACCGAGCCTCTCAGGGCCCAGGCCCAGGCCGCCCAGGCGCACCGGGCCACACGCACCGCGAGCCCCGCCCGGGCGTCGAGCCCGCCACCTGGACGCAGAGACACAGCCCAGCGCCCGCGTGGGGCCGCGCCTCCTCCCGCGGGCCCTTGGAGGCGGGTAGCGGACACGACATGCGGGGCCTCGGCCGCCTCAGCGCAGCAAGCCTCCCGCTCGTCGTCCCTCGCCGGCATCCTGAGGCGCCTCCTGCACTTCCGATGCATGGCACTTACTTCCGGTGGGCCTGAGCGGGAAGCCTGGGGACCAGGCGTGGACGTCACTTCCGGCGGCGCCCTGGCCTCCCGGAAGTGGCGGTGAGGGCGTGGAGCCGCGCTGGCTGAGGCTGGCGCTGTGCCTCCGAGGGTGTGAGGCCGCGGGCGCTGCGGAACCGGCCACGGGGACCAGGCGGCTCAGTCACGCGCTGTGACAGTGAGGAGGCTCCGGGCCGCGGGGCACACGAACGCCGCGTCGTCAGAGGGAGCCCTGCGATGACGAGAGGCCTCGCTGGCCCCAGGCGCCGCCAGGTACCACACGACAGACTCCGCGGCGCATGCGCAGGGCTTCCTTTCAGGGAGAGTGCGAGCGGGAGGACCGCGCCGGTGCAGTCGTCGGTGCCACACACCACGCTCCACAGTGGGATTTGTTGCCGCGCTGTCTCCAGTGCCCCCGAGGCTGGCCGGGGCCCAGCCGGGTGATGGCGGCTGTGTTCCCATTGCTACGTGAACCCCAGAGAGAGAAGGGGAGGGACGCGGCCTTTAGACTAGGCATTACCTCCGTTTCACAAATGAGGCCCAATTGTCTTAAATATGTTTCATGCTATAGCTCATTCTTAGGGAGGGCGAGGGGACCTGCACATGGGATCATGAGTATGGAATCCATTGTAACTCTAATAGAACCTGATGCTCACTTTACCATTCACCTTGCAGAAGAAAGCAATGAAGTGCTTGTTGAAACTAGCATCTGCACAACACTGCTGGGTAGTATAGAATCTCCATCACGTGCCTCTGTGTCAATACCTCTATCTGTGTCTACTCATACAGTCCCTGTCCTCAAGCAGCCAATGTTCCAGGTACAGAAGCAATTGGCAAACACAGAGTAGATCAGCTAAACGCAGTTATACATCATGAACTCCCCATCATGGTAGGCATTCAAGCAAAGACTGGATCAGCAGATGAATACCCGCCAGGCATGTTTTAGGGAGAATCCCTGAATCTGGAGATGTGCTGGACTCTATGAAATCTATGACACATCTCTCTCTATCAGAAAAGCCTTTGATGTTATGAGTGCTGAGGTCTTTGGAGTAGATATATGTGAAATCCAGAAAAGAGAAACCGTAGAGTGGGCAGAAGTCAGGCCCAGAGCTATGAAGCCTGAGTATGAGTCAGATGAGAAGATAAGAAGGCAGAAGGAATTTGAATCATGCCGCACTGGAGACCAGGACGATGGCAATCCACGTTGAACACGAATATCCTGAAAACAGTTTTATCTGTTGTGTATCATGCATTTGGTAAATTATGTGTAGCAAGAACACAAACATCAGATAGTTCCTTCTGCTGTCCAGCCACTGCATCAAGCTTACCCAGAACATGAATGCTTTGCATTATGGGGGAGGGAAAGTCAGCCAAATGTGGATGTTGCCAGAGAGAGCAGGAGAGACAGAGTGACAGAGAGAAACACAGAAACAGAGACAAAAACGAACTTTCTGTCCTCAACATCAGTTTATTTCAAAAGCGTGACAACCCAAATACATAGAATCAAGAAATTCAAGAGTAGAGTTACATTTTACAAACTAAGATAAATATAGAAAATTTTATTCTGTTTTTCTAGGAGGTGCTTATAACCAAGCCAGAATCAGTCAAAAGGAACCTTGAGTGATTAAGAAACTTTGATATAAAAGTCACCTGAAATACAAGTAAAAGACCTGTCACTGCTCCCAAAACAAAAGCTATTTGAGAGGCAAGAGGAAACAGTGCCTTTTAAAGCAAATGGAAGAAAAAGTTATTCAGTAGAAGAGACCAATTCTCCAATAAAGAGTGCTTGTTCTGGCTCTACCGGTTTGGCTCAGTGGATAGAGCATTGGCCTGTGGACTGAAGCAGCGGTCGCCAACCGGTGGTCCGCGGACCACTGATGGTTCGTGAGGTCCGAAAGGTTGGCGACCGCTGGACTTAAGGGTCCTGGGTTTGATTCCAGTCAAGGCACATGCCTCGGTTTCAGGCTCGATCCCCAGTAGGGGGCATGCAGGAGGCAGCCAATCATTGATTCTCATCATTGATATTCCTATCTCTCTATCCTTTCCTCTCTGAAATTAATAAAAGTATATTTAAAAAGAATCTTATCCTGTTTAGTAAACTTAATATTCCCATCTAGATGATTTTTTTAAAAAAAAGAGAAAGGACATGATTCATGACACATTTCCATTTCGAGGGTTGTCCCCCTTTGTTTAAGAAATTAAAAAAGATTTTTGATTAATATTGGGATGCTTTTTTTGATGGAACATGACTTTTTTTTGTCAGTATTTCAACATTGATACATTTCATTTTTTCTAGAAATGCTGTCTCTCTAACATCATTGACTCCAGAATAAAAGGACAGGGAGATGGGCGTGGAAAAGAGGCTTGAGGACCCAACAATGTCAAGGTAAGCAGATCAGCAGGGACACAAGCACAGAGGCAAACGCAGCTGTGCAATGCATGTGCTGTCTCTGCTGTGCTCAAGGCACGGCTTGGTGTTTCAGGCTATGGAAGGAAGCCCATGGTTGGCCTCAGAAACAAGCTTATCTCTCATGGGCAGGTCATTAAGAGGCTAGAGTATCGTCATGCCTAACCCAGTGTGTGCTGGGCTTCTAACCTCACTGGAGGCTCCTCAAAGCACAACCGACAGCCTGCTGCAAAGGAAAGCAACTGCCCTTGCTTAGGTGGGAGCAGCCAGCATTGGGGGAGCCAGGACCCCTTCTCAGCCTTGCTCCCACCAATCTGGAGGACCCTTTAGGGCCAATTGGAACCACGAGCAGTGTGGACACTTTTAGGGCAGACCAGTGATAATGCAAACATCTGCTTCCCTGCATGTCCAGCGAGGCACAGTGTGCACAACCCATATCCAAGGCACAATTGTTTTGCAGGTTTTCTCTGTTTCTCTGCTTCCACAGGCATCTCGGTGAAGTAGCAAAAACCCTAGTGTCCTAGAAATGTCTCCTGAGCCATTTTTTCTGCTGGGCTCAAAGTAGAAGCATCCTGAAATTTGCATTTGGACGCCCTAACTATAGGGCGTCATGACTGGGGCACCTTGTTTGGGGCAAACATTAAACTGCATAGGACACCTGGACGTCGGGTATAAACCTGGACTGTCCCAGACACACCACAGCGTGGGGTCACCTGGCAGTGCTTTGGACGGGAACCCACCAGTCCCTTATCAATGAAAAAGGCTCCACCAAGTGCATGCTTTTCCACAGATGGGCCACGACATTCCTGTTAATTTCCCCCCAGAGACAGGTTTTAAAATTCATAACATTCAGGCACTTTCACATCTCTCCACTCTCCCCTCCCACCATGCCAGCAGCCACAGGCACCACTCAGTGTGCATAAAGGCATTAGCTCCAGGGAGGGTTTCAGAATTTCTCGAGAAAAACAAATGCATTCTTTCATGCAGAATGAAACATTGTCCTCCTCCTCCTCCCTATTACCATATGAGCACTTTCCCAGCAAGGAAGGGAGCCAGAAAAATAAAGGCAATGCCTTTACAAGTCATCTAAGGTAAAAAAAAAAACAAAAAAAAAAAACCCTAAATTTTAGTAAAGCAGAGCTATTCTGAGAAATCATGACCAGAACCAAGGTCATAGAGCTTTTCACCTATTTTTCTTCCAAAAGTTTTAATTTCAGGTCTTAACGTTTAAATCTTTAATTCATTTCGAGTTGATTTCATATATAATAGAATCATCCAATTTCATTCTTTTGCATGTGGATATCCAGTTTTCCCAACACTGCTGATTGAAAAAACTGTCTTTTCCCCATGGAGTATGCTTGTCACCCTTGTCAAAAATCAATTGACAGTATATGCCTGGGTTTTTCTTGGGCTCTGTTCTGTGCCACTGCTCTAGATATCGGGCTATGCCAGTACTATATTGTTTTGATTCCTATAGCTTTGGAATATGTTTTTAAACCAGGAAGTGATCTTTCTCAAGATTGCTCTGGCTCTCTAGGGTATTTTATGGTTCCATGTGAATTTTAGGATTGTTTGTTCTATTATTGTAAAAGATGCCATTGGGATTTTGATAGAGATTTCATTGAATCTTTAGATCAGTGGTTCTCAGCCTTCTGGCCCTTTAAATACAGTTCCTTATGTTGTGACCCAACCATAAAATTATTTTCGTTGCTACTTCATAACTGTAATGTTGCTACTGTTATGAATCGTAATGTAAATATCTGATATACAGGATGGTCTTAGGTGACCCCTGTGAAAGGGTCGTTCGACCTCCAAAGGGATCGCGACCCACAGGTTGAGAACCGCTGCTTTAGATCGTTTTGTGTGGTATGAACATTTTAATAATATTAAGCAACAAAAGCAAAAATAGACAAGTGGGGCTACATCAAACTAAAAACTTCTGCACATCAAATGAAACACAATGAAAAGGCAACCTATAAAATGGAAGAAAATATTTGCAAACACGTATCTTATTTGACTTTAATATTTAAAATACATAAGGAATTCCTACAACTCAAGAGCAGAAAAAAAGAAACAACAACAAAAAAAAACCAACAACAACAACAACAAAAAACACACAGAAATAACTGAATTAAAAACTGGGCAAAGGACTTGAATAGACATTTCTCCAAAGAAGACACATAAATGCTGACAGGTATGTGAAAAGATGTCCAACAGCACTAATCATCAGAGAAATGCAAATTAAAACCACAATGAGATACCACCTCACACTTGTCAGAATCACTACCATCAGTAAGTCCACAAACAAGTGTTGGTGAGAAAAGAGAACTCTAGTACACTGTTGATGTGATTATAAATTTGTGTAGCTGCTGCGGACAATGGTATAGTGAGTCCTCAAACATTAAAAATAGAATTGCCATCTGATCCTGCAATTTCACTTCTGGGTATCTACACAAAAGAATTGAAATCATGAGGTAAAGAGATACCTGCACTCCTATGTTCATTACAGCATTACTCACATTAGCCATGATATGGAAACAGTGTAAGTGTCCATGGATGGATGAATGGATAAAGGAAATGTGGTATATATACACAAAGGAATATTACTCCGACTTAAAAAAAGGAAGAAAATCCTGCCATTAGTGACTACCTGGCTAGGTGGAATAAGCCAGACAAAGAAAAACAAACATTGCATGATTGCCCTTATATGCAGCGTCTACAGGAGTCAAACTCTTAAGAACAGAAGAATGATGGTGCCAGGGACGGGGGTGAGGTGAGTGCTGTGCACAGTTCAGTTTTGCAAGATGCCTACGTTCTGGAGGTCTGCTGTGCAACATTGTTCCTCTAGTTAACAATACTCTGCTGTGCACTGAAAAATTAAAGAGGTTAATCTCATGTTAAGTGTTCTTATCACAATAATAATTTTAAAAAGCAAAACCTATTCACTACCCCCACAAAAGGCATTAAGCATTCCAGTGTGCTTCGTTCTCTCTCGCATTCACGTCAGTGTCAATGTTCACATGACCTTCCAGTTCGGAAGTGAGAAAGGAAGCTTGGGTAGGCTGGCTGGATGACTCTGGAAGGAAACTAAGGTAAGCAAATACTCATGAAATCTTTTTAGCATATTTAGTCCCCAAGTATCCTAGTAATTAGTAATTATGAGCTGTGAGGACCAGATTTATCTTTGATTAGGCCCAGCTTTTAATTCTGGCCGGAAATATAAACCGACACACTCGACTTCCAAACCAGCTGGCATGCACACATTTTGGTAACCATTATGTGCCTACTGACAACCAAATGCAACGGGACATGCTGGTAGAATTGATATCTTTTCCTCAAAGGTCTTAGTTCTTTTTGAAGAGACAAAATAGAAGTACAAAAAAAAGGAAACCAGTGAAAACCTATGTAATAAACAATCAGTTGTGAGATAATGCAATGCATCTTAAATAGAAACACGCCTTCTGGGGTGGGATTTGCCAGGGAAATCCTCATCAGTAGCCATGATTTAATTTTGAATGCCTTTGCAGTAATTTGCTAGCTGCAATGAAGGAAAAAAAAGAAAACATAATAGTACAAAGTTTTGTAAACTTTCAAATTAAAGGCATTCCTTTAAAAAAAAAAAAAGCAAAAATCCTTAATGTGATAAATACTCTTCTGTGTTCCAAAAATGAATACCTTAGATTCCGTTATCTACGTTAAAGTCTAAGACTGGGAGGGGTAGAGGAAGGCAGTGGGTGTTTGGGAGAACGGGGCTGTTTATGAGAGTGCTATCAATCATTTTTTTATTCTAAAATCTTAACACAGAATCACAACACACACTATGTCATGTGCGGCTGCGCTAACCCATGAAGTTAGTTCATACTGTGCACGTGCACAGGGCTACGGGAAAACTTCTCACTCTGGCCGGGATAGCTCTGTGTTTGTTAAAAAGGGGTGTGGCTTACTCCAGACCCCAAAGCACTGGGTTCTTCTGGGGGCACGTGACACAGCACATCTTACTGAGGCAGAGCAGCCAAGGATGACATGTGGAAATCATGGCTCCACCGGGTGACAGATGCGGCCATAATCTCCTCACAGTGCATCTGCCCAGTGTCACCTTTGTCAGGGCAGGAGGAGACCTCAGGCCATGCCTGTGGGCTTGGCAGGCAGGACTCCTGGGTCAGAGCTGGCCTCGGGGAAGGAGTCTGTGTCTGCAATCTGGAAGTGTGCGTGTCCACCAATCAGCTCAAAGCTTCAGTGTCGGGTGTGGGAGGGAGGAGGCAGCCAGGGGTCTGCATTGAAGACCCAGGAAAACTGCCTATTGCAGCCACTACGTTTCTCCATGCAAATTAAGTAAACACGGTGCTACCGACTGTATTTCTTTCAAAGGGAAGCATAATTATCAATGAAAGTGGAAACTTAAGTATCCGAGGAGTTTATCATCTGCTTCTCTGTAGCTTTGTTGAATGCTGACTCATCTACCCCTTCAAAACCAGTGGAGTCTCCCTCACACATAGACTAGACAGGCTCATTCAAGATGGTTTTGTAAACAGCCGATCCCATCACAGCCTCTCCCCACATCCTCACTACCTTTCCCTCATCAGATTCCTAAATCATAGTTTGGTTCTACACGACTTTTCACCAGCTTGCTGAGGCAGTGAATCCTTTTAATTAATTTTAAGCAAAGGGAAGAAATCAGTACTGTTTGGTGTGTCTGTGACTTTGGAGGGGCAGTTTAACCTGCCTGAGGTCAGGGCTAACTGGGTCTGAGGTCAGGGCTAACTTGGCCTGAGGTCTGAGCTAACTTTGCCTGAGGTCCAAGCATTATTGTGAAACACTGCAGGCTCTCCTGTTGGGGCAACATGAAAGGGGCTTAAATAACCTTGGAAATTCAAATTCTTTAATGGAAGTGTTCCTTCTTTGTGTACATCAACCGTTTGCAAATTACTGGGAGTAAAATTGATATGGCATATTTCAAACAGTCAAATAAATATATAAAATGCACACAATTGTTTGTGTATGTGTGCATAAAGGTATTTAACTGCTGATTGCCTGTGAATTCCTGTTATTTATTATAGAACATTCGACATCCCTAATTTCTTTGTTTCATAAGGAATTACTAAAGCCGCTTGAGAAATCCTTCTAACAGTCGCTCTCATGCTTGAGAAATCAGTTGCAAGCAATAGGAGATTGTCCATACACCACTCCTGGCAAAGCCACCCCTCAGCCAGGGTGTGAAGTCCCCCAGGGATTTACACAGTCACCTGCACCCAGGTAGAACACTATACCATCAGCCAAGCACATCTTCCAAATAACAGCAAACTATTCTTTCCTCTGCAAGATGAAGGTTTAGGGGAATTTTGTCAACTGCACGTTCTGAGTTGTCTGAGTGCTGCTGGGGGCGAGCGGGGAGCTGAGCCTTCTCACATGTGTGCAGTTATTCTCGGAGCTCTCACAGACAGCTGACTTCCTGTGAGTTTCATTTTCCTCCCCACACAGCCTAGAGCAGCCGCCTGTCCATGGATCTTGTAGTAACCAGAGCAAGGGCTAGGAGCCAGGCCAGGCCTTCTGCTCCGTGAGCACCAACCAGTCACGCTCTGATTCCCCAGGACGCCCGCTGTCTGCACTGTCCTGGAAGAGCCTCTGGCCACGGCCGCAGGGCTGGACCACATGCTCATTCTCCCTTCAGGTCAGTCTGAGGGCCACACATGGAAGGCATTTGTATCACCACTGGCATTTGCAGCTCCGTGTCTGTGACCTCTGCCCTCTGCGCAGCCCCTCTCGCTTGCCTTTCTGCCTTTTCTGTTTCCTAGGCTCTTCCCACCCATGTCTGTCCTTTCTCCTGTCTCTTTGTCTCATTTCCTCTATATATCAGAAAACTTTATTTCAAACAGACATGTTGAAAACTTTTCAAATTCTAATATGCCCCATTTCACATATGTAGGCAGATAAGTTTATTCTTCGTCACTTTATTAGCAAATATCCAGCTTACTCGTTTGAGCCCTACTCTGTGCTGGGCACTGTTCCCAACCCTTTGTGATAGCGGAGAATAAAACAAAAATGGAAGGGTCAGTGAATACAGCCATGGTGAATGCTCCTTTAGTTGGTTAGCTATGGAAACATCATGGAGAGCCACCACTTAGGCCCAACTGCTTAGTTCATGTAAACATGATCAAATAAAACATTGTAAATGTATATCATGTGACAGTATAAGCTTTGTCCTGTTGATATAAAATGTGAGCCATTCAGGCTCACAAATGGCCTTCTGTCTATTCCAAAAGTTATATTCATTATAGGCTAATACTACTGCCATCAATTGCCTTTCAAGGACATTAACATAAGCACATTTCACAAGCATTACAGAAAATGCACACACAAACATAGGGAAATCCCATCATTTTCACAAATATAAAGCATAGCAGAATATTGAAGCAAAAACGAATTCTGCACACAGGAATCAGACGAGGTTGAAATTTTAGTAGACTGGATAAATGAGTGACTACTGAACTTATTAGTCAGTAAGTGTTGTCTAAATATTCAGAACGTTTTTCACCAGTTGATAAAAACAAACCCACAGAAGCAGTCTTGCTTCGTTCCTTCCTGTGAGTTTGTTCATCCGTAGAAGGTGAGCTTTGGAAACATGGGGCCACTTTTCCTTTGAAACGGGGCGGAGGAGGGGTTGCTCTACTTCTATTTTTGCCAGACTTCAAGACAAACTTGACTGAGATGTCAAATCGCAGTGACTGTGCCTGCCACTAAACATGCTGATTTATGCATATGCCTGTAGCTGATGTCTGCTCACAATGAACAATGGGCTCTTCCCTCCCTGAGAAGATAGACAGCTCTGTGCTCAGACAGCCGGGACTGAACACAGAGTAGAAACCTGATCAAACACTGTGACTGTTAAAGCATTTCAATGGGCTCCTTTGTCTCATCGAAAACTTTGCTAAAACCAAAAATTATTAGATTATAGATGTGGTGATGTGCAATCATGATTTGATGCTTGAACAGAATCCTTGAGAGAGGAACCCATGGACGCTTTAAAGGGTCAGATTTTTGTTTTGGTGCAAAAACTCTTCTGACTTTGGGAGTGTCCATAAATGTCCCTGAATCGTAACTAGCATCGAGTCCCTCCTGTAAGTACTGTCTTTATTTTTATTCATTCCATAAATTATTCAATTTACATTTACTCAGCATCTACTGTTTGCCAGAGAGTGAGCAATTGGGCTCAATCCTTAATTCTAAATTAAATACGATTTTTTTAAAAAGAAAAAAGAATAGTCATCATCCTAGTCATAGAGTTTGTAAAACCCCTTTCACATTTCACAAAATTATCTTATTTTTTTATCCTTCTAATAACCTTGATCAACATGATGTCAACATGGTGTGCTAGGCTTTAAAGGTGGAGATATAATGTGAAATATAAGGTGACTTGTCACAAAAGTAGGCAAGCTAGAGCTGGAATGGCAACAGTCTGATTGCTTGGTCCGCACTTGCAGATAAACCTGGTAACTGTGTTCTCCTGGGGCACTTGTGCTTGGCAGTCACCGTTGTCACGTCAGTTCTTTCACATCCTCAAGACACCTCTCTGCACAGATGGGGAGCTCAGTAGATCCCTATCAGCTGACTTGTTTACCAAAATGTGGTAAGGAGCAATGTAGTCAAAACTTGAAAATCAAATGCTACTGTTTCTTAAGGAATATCACCACCTTTAGTCAGGCTGGGTGCGGATGAAGGACCCACCCTTGAGCAGTGGGTCACCAGGCCCATGGATTTATTTCAGCTGAAAGAATGCATGTGGGTGCTACATGGACCGTGTTGGAACAGTTCTCAACCGGCCTCATTGGAGAGGCACATGCATCCTACAGGATTCCATGTTGAGAGCAAGTTACTCACTCTGGACACCAAGAGGATACTATAAAAACCAAACCAAAAGCCAGCTTGTCTGAAAATGAGCAAAGTTCAGGCTGCATGAGTAATAAACACAATCACCACTGAAAGTGATATTTGCCACTTTACTTCTCAGGAGAGCGAGGTATGGGATAAGATACCCCTTCAAGAATTCTCCCGAGCACTGTCCCACAGAGGAGACCTCTCACACTGAGCCGCACCAGGGTCCCAGCGCAGACATGGTCGCCTGGCTATAGGCAGGATCAACAAGCCAGGCTTCCTTTTCTGTATTTCTCATCGGCGGTATCTCTCGGACACTCTTTTATCCAAGAACAAAAATTTGAATTGAGATGATATAAAAGCAGGAAACAAAAAGACACCAAAAGGTAAACTAAGTTGTCATAGCCATATTGAATTTAACAAAATATTAACAATATGAACAACGTATATCCCAAATGAGTAATCAAACCAGTATCTGCCGAACACCTTTCGCATGTGTGAGGCACTGGAAAATCTCTGTGGTAGAAATTAATGCCTTTCAGGCAGAAGGCACAGCCCTAAGGAGATACAGTCTAGATGTGAGCAAGAAATAAAGACGTTCATGAGTAAGGACCTTACATGTTGAGGTGACTAGAGCACTGGCGAGTGAGTAGTGTGCCCAGCACTAGCCACTGGAGTAAGAGGAAGGTCCACTCTGCAGGGGATGGTAGGTTAACAGAATCGGGCCAACTTAGTCCTCAGCCTCCACGGTGCACACCCAGTGCTTCTCTGTGCTTTCTGTACCAATGACCTTCCTCATCCTCGCCACTTTTATGTAGAATAAGCTCTAAGTTCCTCTTCTTCTTTTCTACTTGTGATCTTTTAACCTTTTGGCTCATTCCTGGTGAAGGAGTTTATGGAGCCAGGTAGTGCTTTGTGTCTGTCACTGGTGGTCTAGCAGGCCTGGCAGAGCTTTGTGCTGTGGCATTTGAAATTTAGACATGTGTTTGGGGTGAGGTAAAATTGATTATGAAGGTTGTATATCTCCATCACAATCCCCTGAACCATCTATAAACCATCACCATGAAGGCAGAGCTTGGACAGAACATAGACAGGACATTGCAAATCCCAGTAACAACTGCAGCCTAGTGTGAGACCACATCTCCACCACACTTCATGCCTGACCACACCCACTCTTCACCCCACATCAGGAGGCAAAAATAGATCTCTCCAACCAACATTTGGTTTAAAATATGCCGAAATGAAGTATGATTTCTAAATATATATCCCCCCAGTAAGTTTAATCCAGCATAGCCATCCTATTTAAATTGATGAAATAATTTAAGTTTTTGAAACTCATAAAACATGGAGGATTCTTCATCGCCATAGGCCGTGGTCGGCAAACTGCGGCTCGCGAGCCACATGCGGCTCTTTGGCCTCTTGAGTGTGGCTCTTCCTAAGCCTTAGGAGTACCCTAATTAAGTTAATAACAATGTACCTACCTATATAGTTTAAGTTTAAAAAATTTGGCTCTCAAAAGAAATTTCAATCGTTGTACTGTTGATATTTGGCTCTGTTGACTAATGAGTTTGCCGACCACTGACCATAGGCACAGACGCCACTGCTCAGGACAGAGCTGGTCAGGATGTCTGTGGTGCATACTTCTCGGTGATGACTGAGGCTCATTGTTTGCCCCCTTCACTCCAGCGCCCCCTTCTGGTTAGAGTCAGAATAGAGACACCCCTGAGTCTGGACAAGAAGAGTCAAAGGCTCCCCTGGGAGAGACTCTGAGAGTTCAAGCCTCCCTAAATCCTGCATCTCAAACTCCTCCTCGCTTCCTCCTAGCTCCTGCTTAGTGGGAGGAAAACCTTTTCCTTCCAAAGGAGTTCGGTTCATCATCCCTCAGAGCGCCCATCGATTACCGTGAATGAGAGCAAGGAGTCTGGGCTTTCAAGAGTCCTTCTCAGTTGCTTGAATTCAAGAGGCAGATACACAACTATTTATGTTTAAGAGGATCTGATGGTCCAAATGAGATAGAATACACTTATCGCATAAGTAGATAAAGGAAAATAAAGTGTGTGGAAGGCTCTCAGATTGGAGTTTGGACTTCTGACATGAAATTTTTATTCAGGCAGTTTAGAGGCAGCATCATTTTACAGGAGTCCTTTGGTGATTCCGGGACACGGTGAGGGCGCACGCATCCATTCATGTGACCGAAGCTCCCCGTGAACTTTCCACGCAAGGACAGCATGCCTGTTTCCAAACATGAAGATACACAGTCCACAACCAGAATGCGATGATCACCACTCTTGGGACAAAGAACCTCACATTGAACCAGGACATAAAATCTGGGACCTGAAAGGTCCCCACAAAAGATGGTGTATTGGCTATGCCCTATGCCAACAGCCATAAAGAAGGGGCCTTTCCCACAGTCTTCACATCTACTGAGGGTGACTGGGCACTGATCACGCCAGGGTGTGGGTGGGAACAGACACACGCGAAGGCAGTATTCCGCAGCCTAGGGAGCCTCCACGGTCACATGAACAACTATAAAGGCAAGGCAATCAATGGCAAGCACCCTAACAATGCCCATTGTAGAGGTGCAGAGAAGAGGGCTGCATTTCTTTTAGAAGGAAGAAGGCTCTGGGAAAGTACACTGGAACTGGTCTCTGGATGGTGGACAGGGGGTAGCCTCACTTGCAGTGACCATCTGAAATCCCTGAGGACAGTGCAGGCGAAAAGCCAACGAGAACAGGGGGATGACCTCAAACTCTGGGTAAGGTGTCTGGTGTAAGTCTGCAGACATAGGAAGCCCCTGTGCTGTGAGCACAAAACTGCCAAAGCTGCGCTTGGAGCAATTAACCCAAAAACAGAATGTGAAGCGTGTGCTTGTGTGTGGGGGGGAGGGGGGGCGGGAGGGGGCGGGCAGCACTTGGGCTACTGTCCCCGTCCCGCAGAAAGATAATGACAGTCTCCTCTGAGCAGCGGGAGAGGAAGGAGGGATGAAACAGTTGGGAGAGCTATTTCAGCCACGGAATTGGCAGGAAGTAGCCCCTGATTGGCTGCCAGGTTAATTATCCCAAAGAATAGCTCTGGTCTTGTCACTCAGCTGCACACAAACTTTCCGCGATTTCCCATTATCTGGAGAACAAAGTCATGCTCTGTCACGTGGAGACCCTTGGAAGTGTGACACTGGGTCCTCCGTGGCCGGTCCGGCTTATGCTGCAGGTCCGCTCCCACCACGCCTCTGTAAATGCCCACTCTCCCGCCCCAAGGGCCCCTAAGCCACCCCCTAAAAATGCCACGTGTGCTCATTCCTAGGAATTTTCTCACCTCATGTTCCCTGCCTCTTCTATAATTATCTGTTGAGATCCTCCTTGTCCTTCAAGGATTGTCTCAAATACAACCTTTTCATGTCATTCCACCCAGCCTTGCCCGACTCTCTCCCTCCCTTGAGAAAACCCTAACATTTAATTTCTGTTTCCTTACCACTTGTACAAATCCCAAACCATATTGTAGTCGCTTGTAAATTTGTCTCTTCTTCTCTATGGGTCTACAAAACTGCTGAGAGCAGAGGGTGGATCTAACTCATTTTCTTAGAACCCACAGACAGCCTCTACTGTGATAGAATGTGGAAGGAGTGGATGCAAGAATAATTTATGAACAACTGTCAACTGGAAGGGGCCTCGCAGCAAAATCCCTCTACCTAATGCCAAAAGACAAAAGTGAGCAAATAAAAAATAGAAGAAAGAAGGAATTTCCAATCTATGGACACAGCATACCCACTGGGTTCAACCCCGAAATGCCCACATCTTACCTCACGGCCCCTAATAAGGCCTCACAGTGCTCAGAACCCTAGTCTGAACATGCCCAGTGGGGTCTGATTTCCAGATGACAGATGCCCAGGGAGGAACTTAAGGTTTCCATATCCAAGTTCACACAGGAATCAGAAAAGGCGACTGATGGCAAATCCCAGCCAACAAGCCATGAGCACCAAGACAGTTCCCACGTGACCATTTCTCCCAGACCACGTCACACACACGTGTGGTCCAACCTGTGCCTTCCCTGCTGATGCATCTACAGGGGCCTGGCCCAGTCACCGATCAGGTTCCTGCACTGCCTCATCCAATAAACATTCTCCGATTCTCCTTATGTAACATGGGAGGGATCACAAGGTGTGGATGTGAGTGGCGTTGAGCTCAGATGGGCACTGAGAGCCCTAGGACTGCTTCCCTTTAGTTAGACACAGTACCAGACGATGTCATCTAGGGAATGAGGGCAAACCTGCCATGTCCCACAGCTTGGGGACCCCACTTGGGCTGCAGGCATGTGAATGGAGAGTCTGGAATGGAGGCCAGGCCCCCCAGTACCTCACTCCTGCCGGGCCTGGCCCCTGGATGGGAGCGGGAACAAGCAGGGAAACACAAAGCCCTCTGCCCTCACCCAGAATGAGCTCAACGGTTAAACGCCCAGTGTGCGCCTCCTCCCACCCGGTGCTGAGGTCTCCTTTAAGGCATCACGTTGTGAAAGGATTGGAGACCAGACATCCTCTCCTGAGAGAGCTTGAGTCTGGCCTGGGGCTCCTAAACCAGGTCAGCCAGCAGCGAGCTGCAGCAGCTCCATTGATTAATGGGCGTGCGCCAGCTCTTTGGGATGCCTGGCGCATCTCCTTGCAGTGGCGGGTCCTCAGTAAGCTCATGTCCCAGCCGGGATGTGGGTGAATCATGGGGCTCGGTTACAGGGGCTGCAGCTTCTCGCTGTGCGAGATGGTGCTGCTTGGTGGCAACAAGCTCAGGGTGGACAGCAGGGAGAGAAGGTGGCAGCCAGGCTCCAGAGAGCCTGCCTCGCCCCAGGGCTCGGAAAGGGAGCTCAGGAAAGAACGGGTTCCCGGGAAAGCGTGAACACGAGGCGAGGGCCAGCACTCCGTCCTGTAAGATCGCCCCTTTCCTGCCAGCTCCCACTCATGTCGGACCCTGACTGTTCCCTTCCCCACTGCCTCTGCCTTTGCTTTCCAGCCCCGTTGTTTCTGCCCATGGACACTGAGGACTAGAACCGGAAGTTAACCCCCTGCTCCCCTTCCCCAAGAACACAGCACTTCTGAGGCTTACTAGGAATCTTCACTACTGGTCACGTTTTTGAGTGTTTCATCCCGTTATCCGTTCTTCCTATTTTTAGATCATGTAGAGACACAGACAAAGTCTGTACTCGGTTCACCAAGGACAGAAGGAAACATGTTCACTGCAGCAAGAGCATCTCCCAGATGCGTGGGGCCCTGAGAAATGGATGAGGGAGCTTCTGGCCAGAGGCAGGCTGCGAGGAGGAGGGGGAGGAAGAGCACGGAGAGAAAATCGTTTTTGGCTACTTGGTGAATCAGCTAATGGTTCGGGGGCCATGGTTTGACAAGAATGAATGAACCAGAAGCAATACAGATTGTGGTGGCCGGGGCATTGAGAAGAAAAACAAAGGAATAGAATAGCAATGAACTTAGAATGTGATAAATTGCTTACATTTCTACATTCCTTTCAGAGCATACATGTACTAAGGGTTCATATTCTACCTTCCCAACCTTCAACACATCAGTGGAGAAGGGGAGAAGGAAGTAGTAGGTTTTTATTCTGTAGTAGGCTTTTTCACAGTAACAGCAATTTTATAAAAAAACAAAGCTGATGGCCCTTGGAGGATGGCTCAGTTGGTTGGAGCATCATCCCATACACCAAGGGCTGCAGATTTGATTCTTGGTCAGGGCACATACCTAGGTTCGATCCCTGATCAGGGCATGTTTGGGTGGTAACTGATCAATGTTTCTTTCTTTGTCTCTCTTCGTCTCCCTCTAAAAATCAATAAAAACATATCCTCAGATGAGGATTTTTTTAAAAAAAGCAAAGCTGATAAAAACTTAGCCCATTATTTTCTGAAAATCTCAGTGGGTATTAAATGAAATTCTAGAAAGTGAGCACAGTCAACAGTGCACAGGCTCTTTGCACGTTCTCTTCCGAGCCCGGCTGCTTTGGTTGCTGGGATGTGGTCACAACAGTCATTTTAGGCTGAGCTCTTTGGAGAGGGCCTGAAGCTCGGTAGAAACAATGCCTGGCTAATTTCAGTGGCATCTGAAAGCAGGCAACAAATCTGATGTTCTGAATGAGGTTTTAGATAAGCATTATTTAGGTTTATAAATTAGTTTACAATAACCATTTTGGGGGAAAGTTAGGAATTGCGTAAGAAAGTGGAAGCCTAGCCCGGCCAGTATGCTCAGTGGTTGAGCGTCGACCAGGAGGTCATGGTTTGATTTCCAGTCAGGGCATGTGTCCAACTTTCAGACTCGATCCCCAGTAGGGGGCGTGCAGGAGGCAGCCAATCAAAGTTTCTGTTTCATTGATGTTTCTCTCTATCCCTCTCCCTTCCTCTCTCTAAAATCAATAAAAATATTTTTTTAAAGAAAGAAAATGGAAGGCTGGACATCTTTCCTCAAAGAGCCAGTATAGGAAAGGTGCAACTGATCTTGGAGCAGCCCATGGAGTAGGGCCAATGCCATTATTACTGCATGAATATCGAGGGTGTGGGTTCATCACATGGTGTTGGTCTATCTTGAAACAAAATAAGTGAGAAATATCACATATTTTTACTCAGAGGTATTATACATTCTCTACTTCATGTTGAAATTTGATCATACACAAAAGAGTGAGGTATTGCTCATTGGAAATCCATGATGAACCTGAACTGAATGGCTTACTTATCCTCACCTATCATCTTATAAACATGTTTGGGCTCAACCCTTGCTGTGGGATAGAGCTCACAACACATTTATCTCTATGACACACATCTCTGTAAAAAAGGGAAATCCCCACTTGCACATTCCCATGCAAATAACTATTCCCATTATTTTCTTAATACTTGTCACTGTTTTGTGAGAAAAACGTATTAAATTAATTATGATTACAAGATTAAATGTCTTTAATATTTTTGTTAATCATTCAGTAAAAAGAATATACCCCTAGATCATAGAATGAAATGATGTGCATTTTTGAAAACTTTTTTTAAAAGCAAACTGTTAATAGTTTCCAAAACGGAACTTCCTCCCACTTATCTGCAGGCATAACTTCCCAGAGACCACTAGAAACCACACGCCGGCCATGGATACAATGAGAGAATGAGCAACCCCACACTCAGATGTCACACAACAGTGACAGTCCAGATGTCACGTTTCTTTATTACACTTACTACAGTTTCATGAACATAGGATGCCCTCTCTTTTCCCCACACACCCAAATGACACCCCTGTTCAAGAATCAGCTCCTTCCTGTCCTTAACACAGGTGCTCCGCACATTGTCAGCAAAAAACCAGAAGGAACACACATGTCTTCTGGTGCCCTGATCCCCCATGAGAATGTTTTTGTTTGTTGGTTGCTATTTTACCTTTCTGATATTTATATTTATATTTTGTGGTCTCAACTAGATTTTCAGTTCCTGAGGGCAAGGAATAGGCCTCATACCCACCTTAATGCTTGCCCACAGCCATCCCATGTAAGTGCTGAGTCTTTCTAAGGCTATGGTCATTGGCTAGAGGAGGTACTCACCCAGACATGGAGAACCACCAAGTGCACTCTCCCCTGATGAGAGGTTGTTTTCTGAAACAGTATACTGTATCTTTAATAACTGAACTCACCAATAGGCATGCTGCTGAGTCCTCTTATGATTACTGAAATAATAATAGTACCCAAAAACCTATAGATTCCTGTGAGCTTCACATGATATAATCCAAGTGTTGGTTATTATATCTACTGTTGTGTTTTCCTATTAGTCTATTCTAATTTGTTTCTCAATATAATATACTAGAGGCCTGGTGCACAAAAATTGTGCAGTCGGGGGGGCGTCCCTCAGCCCGGCCTGTGCCCTCTAGCAGTCTGGGACCCCTCAGGGGATGTCCACCTGCTAGCTTAGGCCCGGTCCCCAGGAGATCGGGCCTAAGCTGGCAGTCAGACATCCCTCTGGCAGCCCAGGAGCCCTCGGGGGATGTCCACTTGCCAGCGGGGAGCAGGCCTAAGCTGCAGTCGGACATCCTTAGCGCTGCTGAGGAGGCGGAAGAGGCTCCCGCCACCACCGCTGTGCTGGCAGCCATCAGCCTGGCTTGTGGCTGAGCAGAGCTCCCCCTGTGGGAGTGCAATAACCACCAGGGAGCAGCTCCTGCATTGAGCGTCTGCCCGCTGGTGGTCAGTGTGTGTCATAGTGACCAGTCATTCTGCTGTTAGGGTCAATTTGCATATTACCCTTTTATTATATAGGATAAATAGTTTGTACTTCCATAAAAGAGAATAAGTGTACTTATCACTTAACATGACTGAACTTTTGATCGTGCAAAAGTATGATTTTACTCGTTGGTCCATCTTTACAACATCCCACTTTAAATTTGAATGAGGAATATCCCAGTTTTGTATCTTAAGCATATTTTATTGGCTGTGGATTTTCTCTCGTTAATCTCTTTTCCGCTGCATTCTCCATTCTTGTGTTTCTCTATCCCCTTCACCCTCATGCACCATCCCAGTTACATTCTCTTACTGCCCCTCTCCACTGGTCTTAGTGTGAGAAGCAGTTCCCAATTCTTAAAAGTTCTACATCTTGCATTTGGAGCTCTTAAAAGAGTGGGTGGTTTTATTAAATAAAACATATCTTCATTTAACTTTTCCCAAAGGAGCCTCCTTGGTAACCCCGAGCTGGTAAGGCTGCTGCGTCTCAGGTGAGAAGCCTGCATCTCGGGTGAGCACCAAGGGAGCTGCCTGGCCTCACCCGTGGGCGTGATTCTGTCTGAGTCCCCTTTCCCACCACGGGCTCACCATTCTTCTCTACTTCGCTGCAATACTTTGAGGACAAGTCAGCTCACTGAGTGGGTGAAGACCACATACCGTTGGTTCTTGTGGTCAAGGCTCAGTGGTTATTTGTGCCCACGCGTCTTGTTTGTATTTTGGGTGCTTTAGGCTGCCACAGGTAGGACGTGGATTGTATAATAGATTTCAACTGCTAAAAATTTTGGCTGCTCAAACTTTCTATGAACCTGTCACAGCCTGGCTGTCACTACTATCTAAATGCTGCTTCCTGCAGAATGGGTGAAACCTAAAGCCCATGGGGATACTCTTTAAGCATCGAGCTTAGTGACACACACGTGATCTGCCTCCATTGTGGCAGATGAGGAAGGCCCAGTACAACCGGGTGGAGTGGAGAGAATGCGAGCAGCCATCACAGAGCCTTCACAGGGTCCTGTAACTTCTGTCAGGACAACACGCCCACTACAGGGGCCACAATAGAATACTTGCCTGAAGTAAAATAAAATTATAGTCACAAAATAAAATCATGAGAGAAAAGAGCTTAAGAGGAGGTTAGTTTTCAGCTTCATGTTAATGTTTCACACACAGTCCAGTGATCTTTCTAGCTGGTCAGGAAGCCTTGGCTTAGATGAGTTGTGCGTCAATCCAGCTGACCTTCGTCATTAGACCCATCAGTCAAACATAGCACCTCCCCCCAAAATAGCACCTCCTCTAAATTCTCCGGGCTGCTGGTCTTAGACTGGCTTCCTGCTCTTCTCTGCGAAACAACCCCCACCAGGAGCAAGGTGCTGCCCTCTGGCAGGGCACCGCCTACCACGGCAGCTCTGCAGAACAGGCCCACCTCGGGTGGCAGGTACGGAGCCACATAATATGAGAACCAGGAGGGAGAAATCATGGAGCTCGTCCCGCGCTTTGAGCAAGGATGCTGAAACTTGGAGAGTGGGGATGGCTTGTTCCACATCATCCCAAATGACGAGAGCTGACCTCGGAGGAAGGGCTTCCCACCCTGGACGCTTTCGCGTGGGCTGCCTGTGACTGTCTGTTACGCACACATGGAAAACCTCACTTAGGAAATAAAAAGGACAAAACATGGAAAAGGATAACCAAAATGTATACTACTAGGTGAAAATCCCCTTTTAGAAGTTGACATGGAAAAGATGTTTCCAGTGTCGTTGGTCATGTTTAAGACTTTGGGGAATTAGAACCCGCGGCACACGCGCCGTCTAACCGACAGCATCCAAGCAGCCAGAGTGTTCTGACTCTGAAGGGCCCCAAATCAGCAAAGGAAGTCTTCAGTGGTCCTCCTGGTGCTGCCCTCGTCAACTGAAATTGCAGGAGCACGACAAGGAGGAAGCTGAAAAGTTAGAGTCGATGGGCCACACGGCTCGTTCCCAGCAAGGAGAACTGGGGGGAAGAAGGCCAAGGGCACGGCATGTGGATTGGAGGGCAGGCGAGAGTGTGCAGATAGTGTACTGAATATACAGGTAGGATGAAAGTAGGCTTATAGTGGTTCATATGGGAAATGATCCAATGATTTATAAACAAGAATAAACTGTGTTTCGTGGACTCACAACTGTAAACCTATTTTTACTCCACCCTGTACATGTGCCCATTTTCCTAATGCTGGTCGCCCAACCAGCATCCCTGACACTTCAGTAATACCTTGAAACTGCGACAGATGATTTAACCTGCCTGTGTTGGCCTCTGAAGGGAAGAACCAAATGGAAATATCATTGGCCGTGCTTGTCCTTGCAGACACTCTGCGTTTAACTCCTGGGCTGGTGATATCCACACTATGGAATATCTGTCGGGGGCTGAGAATCATTCTAACGTACTCAGAACTTAACATCACAAATGAGGAGTCACCTGTAATCTCATAAACGTGGGGTCTTCCCCATCATACCGGCCCCTTTGATCAGAGACTGTTTTGATCATTAACTTAAAACTGGAGGAACAGGTGGCTCAGCCCGTTTGTAAACAGGAGTGCTGACTTGTCCCTGGGGACGGACACCGCATCTCTTGGCTCGCACTGAGGGTGTGGGTCTCTCAGGGAAAAGGGTTGTTTTTGAGCTAACAAAACCCAGTAGCAGCATATTAGCTTGAAAAAAATTGGACCATTCGTGCTCTCAAAACTGTGAAAGGGACCACAAAAGATACTGGTAGATTTATAGCACAGATTCCATGGAAACTTCCAAGTGTTGATTCAGTACCAAATATGCCAAGAACACAACACATTAGTCTGAAATTTATCTGAGCAAACAGTAAGACTTTCTCTCCTATTACATACAAGTATCTAGCATCAACCAGCATGTATGACTTTATGAAGCCCCAACTTCCATTTTAATGCAAAGACTGGCAGCTTTCTTTAAATATCAAACAATAGTAAACTCTATTTTATTTTATTAATTGATTAAGGTATTACATATGTGTCCTTATCCCCCCCATTGCCACCCCCCAAGACTGGCAGCTTTTTGATGCCTAAGCTACTTAAACTCCCAGACTCAGAGTATACAGCATCCTAATTCTAACCTAAGTTTTCATTTACATGGTTCGATTCCCAGTCAGGGCACATGCCTGGTTGTGGGCTCGATCCCTGGTGGGGGTTGACGAGCGGGAGGCAGCTGATCAGTGATTCTCTCTCATCATTGATATTTCTATCTCTCTCTCCCTCTCCCTTTTTCTCTGAGATCAATAAAAATAGATTTTAAAAAGTAAAAATGTTTTAAGGACTTCATCTCAAAATGATTAATTCTGAGTGATAGGTATGTTCAGTCAGCTCTGACTCATGGAAGTGTGGCTGAGCGTCATCCGAATGGTCTGAACGCATGACCAGTTTTCAATTTGAATTCTCCTCTTTCTTCTGATGTCTCTTCAGCCAATGGGGAGGCTGCGGGTGACTAAGGCGCTGCCCATTAGCTGCCTGCATCCTGGCAGCTGCTGATGTCACAGGCTGAAGTCCGAGGTGACTGACTGGACCCAGGACCTTCCTGGTGGCGGGGAGACTGCCCTCAGTCAGTGTCTAGGGCTCAGCCTGCTGGGCTCTGACTTCTGCTGTGGCTCTCCAGGACCAGCAGTTTTGACATGTCCAGAGATTGCAAAAGAGACACCTGACATTGGCCAACACTGCTTCCTCAGAAGGGAGTTTTGTTTGCTGTTTCATGCGCTCTCGGGTGATAGCGCCGGTGCCATGGGGGACAGCCAGTGTGCACACGGGGACACTGAGCGGGAGACGGTCCAAACCCTCACAATGTGGGCAGTTTCAGCTCCAGATTTCATGAGGAGGGTGAACGCAAACATGTATTTAACTGACTAGAGAAATGCAACTACACAGTGTCATGCATTGAGGGCTAATTCTCAGAATGGTCACGTGATCCCTAAAGCATTCATCACCCAAGAAAGGGACCCAGTGTTTCCCACTCTGATGAAGCCAGAAGTGGTTTCATCTCTTATGTGAAATGTATGCGAGAAGAATAGGTCTGGAGGAGTGTGTGATTACCCTTAGTCAGAAACCTATATATATAAAATAAGTATACGCTTGCATATATTCTATGGACATACACAGTATATAACATGTTATATGCAATATAACATGCCATGTGCAATTAACATGTTATACATGTATAATGTAATATATAAAAGATTAACTATATTATATATTTATAGGTTATATGTAAACATGTACTTATTTACATGTTTACATATAATCCATGATACTTAAATATATATTTAATTAAGTATATGTTTACATATAACCTATAAATATAGATGTGTATACAGGGTGGAGCAAAAATAGGTTTACAATTGTTCCTATGGAAAAAGATATGAAGGTCATGATGATTACAGTAGCTTTATTAACTCTGTAATGTGCTCACATCTGTAAGCCACCCCTGTGTATATACACCCCGGCTCATTGTGGGCCAGATATTGTCAGCTCTGTCTCTTCTGGCTCTGCACACAGTGGGTGCTCAATACTGCATGTTGTGTGAGGAATGAAGGAGGAGCCAAGTCACTCGCTTTGATTTTCTTCTTCTCAGAGAAGATGGCACGGGGAGCCAGAGGCTGCCCATCATTGTCACTGACCCCGGCTAGGTGTCCCTGAGCTCCCTCACGCAGAATCCAAACACAGTTAGTACATTTGCAAGCAGGTCCCAGCAAGGAGAGCAAGAGAGAACCACAGCCCAGCAGCTGAGAGTCGCGGGGGAAGCCATCTCCCTGGTCTTGACCCTGGAGCTCAGGGTGTGCCCAGCAAGTGGACAGGGCTCACGGGCGGGGTCTTGTGCTTCTTCAGCTTGGGTTTGGGAGGTGCTCAGACAAGGTGAGGGCGGGCAGTTTAACTCATAACATGGCTTGGTCACACCACAGTGGCCATAAGAACACTACAATTAGGTATGAGATTGTATTCCTCTGCTAATAGGCTCCAAACCCTGAAAATAGCCGAGGAAGAAAGGAATTCCCCTCAATGAAAACAGAGATGAGAACAAAACCAGTTACTCTTGAAGATAAACTGCACAGCCCTGTGTAACAGTTGCAGTTAAACTGCAACTACCACCCCTCACCCCAAACTGCTGAACATGAGGTCAGACATAGGTCTGAATCCAAAAAATACCAATAAATGCGACCTATCATATTGACCAATGAGAAGTCAGACCCCAGAATTCCCCAGGGGATGCACCCAGCTGTGCCATGTGCCCTCGTGCCAGTGATCTGTGAGGGAGGGGCCAGCAGTCTGTCTGCAGAGAAGGCAGCGCCACTGCCCTTGGACGGATCCAGGACATCCTCCTCGTCACCCCTCAGCCTCGTAATGCTCCCCCCCTTTCCTGAGACTGGAAATGAGCCACACTTTCCTGACCAGACGACAGACAAACAGCTGGATGGACGCCAAAGGACCACACGTCCGTGGTCTCCCATCCCTTTTTAATCAACTTCCTAATTAAAAAACGCCACGCTGGCATTAGGTGTGCAGGGAGCAGGCTTGGGACATTTCACAAAATAGCACCCCCTCATCCCAGGCTGTTGCAAAGCTGTGTTCTTACAGATGTTTATGAGTTTTCTTGGTGCAGAGATAGAATCAATTTGCTGGCGCCTGGCCCTCAAGACGTATTAAATTTATCCTGAAGGAAACCGGTTTCTGAAAAGCTCCTGCCCAGATGCCTCAGGCAGGTGGGAGTTTCCGTGAACCAGAGGGTCCACGAGCAGATGCAGCCTTGATTTCTGATGCTCACAGCCTAGCGCACGGCTCCGAGCCGACCTGATTTGATGGCTCTATGGGGTGCCCTGCAGACTCGATTATTTCCACACCAGTCTGGCTAGCATCGTTCCATGGCGACAATGCTCTGTGCTTTCAGCCTCTGTTCAGATGGCACAGGCTGGTGGCATCCACGTACCAGGGAGGGGAGATCGGGGAAAATGGGGGGGGAGTCGCTAAGAACTGCCCATCCCTTTTAGGACTGAGGGGTGGGGAGCCTCTGGAATCAGGAGGTAACGCTGACTTAAAAAGCACCACTCTGTTGAGGGCCCTTAAAATACACGATGAACCGAGGTTGAGAGAACAGCAGGAAAATACCGCTCACAACAGGGTTTGAGCTAGAAATCCTATCACGAAAATCTTTGTCAATGCACTAAAAAGACTCCCTGCCCCATGCATTATTCATCTGCGAGTTGTCTGGTTTAGAGACCTGCGCCTGACATGCCACACTTAACAACATCCCAAGCAAATGCCCACCAGCCTTGGGGCGATTCTCCCCGAGATAGTCTGCATGCGCTGTCTGAGCCCACCTTCAGAGGGGCAGTCGGGGGACGCGGAGCCATAAACTTCCTTCCACTCTGTTCACGGTGCAGAAATGGTCTCAGAGCAGGAGCACATGCAACACACATGAACCCAGCGGGTCAGGTCCTGTCAGCTGACACACGTTCACTTGCATTTTAAAAACGCATGCTGCATGCACTCACAGCCTTCCAAGAGGTTCATTGTAGGGCTCCCAGTGGTGAAAAAACACACCCTGGCACAAGAATTTAAAGCAATAAGGTGAAACGACCTTTTGACTCAAAAATATGTACACGCATCTTCATGCATCACCCCAGGAAGCCCCGCTAAGAAAGGTGCTGAGACCACCGACCACCGTGGCCCAGAACAGACCTAGGAGACAGCAGACTTCCATGCCCACCACTCTTCCCAGTAAATCAACGTGTGTCTGATTTTAGACTCATATTTTGGCTTCTCATTGATTGCCTAAAAAATTTGCTATGAAAGCCTGCTTTTCCTTCCAAAGTTCATCTTCAAACCCTAGAGCTAAACTAAAAAAAAAAAAAAAAAAGCCCCTTAGAAATCACATTTTCAGTCCAGTAGACATCACCATACTGCTAATTCTGGGGCCTTTCATTGTCTTTGAAGGCAGCCCTCACCGACTCAACAGTGCCTGAGAGCTAATGTGACAGGTAGTGGCATAAAGTGACTTCCTCAAGTGGAAACTAATGTGACATAATTTTGGCCCTTGGAAAAAAAACAAGCGGGGCTGCACCTCCGAGAGGCAGCCGGGCACAAAAGCAGCGCGGCAGGTACCACGAAAGGGCCCCTCCTCTGGGAAATGGACACAGAGCCGAAAACAATGCTGGTATTTTGTCCCAAGAAACTTGCAACCCATCATAAAACTAAGGAGTTATTTTAATCATAGGGAGCTTGGCTCCACTCTACAGTGAAATACAGCAACAGAAGAATAATGGAAACTTACTTTTCTCTGGATCACACTGCACAGTCTCAGAACGTTTTGGTATTTAATATTGTTTGGGTAAAAAAAAACCTCAATTGTTTCTTATTTTCATTCTAGTTTACCAGCAAATTTTAAAATGAAATAGGCTTGATATATGTACATATGTATGCATTCATATGAAAATGAAGAATTCACCTATTATGCAAAAAAAAAATCAATGTCAGTGTTTAGAAACTTGAGATCTGAGGGAGAAAATGGTGAAAACCAAGTTTAAAAAGCTTCCCAGGAAGGGATAATATGTTTTGCAACATCGTCTGTCTGAGGTTTAGGTCATTGAGGTAGGGATTTTCTGTTTTCTTTTCTGCAAAGGCATTGTATTTTTAAACAGAAGAAATGATCCTCCAAAAAGTTGCATTTTCTGTCAAAGATTCACTATCATTATGCATAGCCAACAGCTAAAGTAAAGCAACTCCTTAAAAAAAAAACACCTAAAAATAAAAGCCAAATAAACACCAATGTTCTGCAATATTCAGGAAACTGTAAATAGTTAAAGGGTAATAATTTCTACTGTAGAGGCCGACGAAATAATTAGGTCAGCTCGACTGAGAGCCTTCCCTTCTGAGGAGAGCAGGGTCCGACTCCTTATCAGCGAATTCCCTGAGACAGAGTTTACTGACCAGACACCATATTGCACTGGTACAGCCACCGACTTCTGTAAGGATCGAGGGCATGACAATGGGAAAGTGGGCCCAGCAGGTCCACACTTATTTCTCACTCCCAGGACTGCTTTGTAGAAACCGTCTCCATTTCCCACCAGCACTGAGTCCCCGAGGCTGTGCTGATTCCTGTTTCCTGTCTGTGGAGCCTACAGAGCCATAGAAACTTCTGCTCAGTGCTCACCATCTCCAGCAAGTTGCTGGTTAAATTAGCCAAAAATCTCCTTCCAGCCAGGAAAAACACATACCAGTCAAAACTAATTATGGCTGGGCTGTCACTGAACCCACATTTGCTAATTTTACTGGTCTCGGTACACTGTCCCAGAAAATATTAATTAAACACATTGAATAATGGCTGCTGTAAGATTCTGAAAGCAATCCTCCCCACACAGTCCATTTCCACTTCAGACCCGTGCACGGGAGGACGGGTGGCCCCCTGCCCCCCCAGCCAGCGCTGCTCTGCGGTGGCTGCCCACACGGAGGTGAACTTTGCTCCACTTGGGAAGGGGAGCCGAGCTCGGAGACAACAAGAACAGGACGTGTTTACCTGAGGGAGCAGCAGGGAGAAACCTGAAGCATCGCATGCCCAAGCCGTCCGGGCAGCACGGTGCCTGCAGACCCGGCCCCGGCAAGGCCAGCCTCCCCCCCGCAGCCACCCGCCTTCCCTCCCAGGGACTCACCCAGAAAAGGCTCCCACCTGCTCGGCGACTGGGGAACTCTTCTACGGCTTCCGCACGCCCACCATTTGTCCTCCATCCATCCAATCAACTTCCCACTGCACATCCCTCGCTCGGCTCAGACCCGGCCACCGCTCATCTGTATGCTAATTATTTTGCCACATGGACAAAAGTCATAATGCTTTCCGACAGGAAACTAACAGGCCTGAAGTCGAAGATGGAAATTAATAAGTTGACACCACTCAGCGACAGGGAGGGCGGGCATGCGTGCTGGAGGCTCCGTGGCCGGGCAGCCGCAGACCAGGGCCAGCCCTGCGTGAGCACCGGGCTCCCCGGGAGACCACGGCCGCAGCACCAGCGTGAGCCGCTGACTTACCCTGTCTCGGGCTGCCTCCGCTAAGCGCTACAACACACATCCATCTCCCCAAACCCTAGCCTGGGGGGCAACTTCGTGGCTAAGCTAGATATTTCTCAAGGTTCGGCTGTGGATTAAGCCGGTAATCGCTAGCCTTCCTGTTTATTGAATAGCTTGCCACACAGTCGGGCAGGGCTGGGATGCATGCTGTATGGCTCTTACATTGTACCCACAGGCCCCTAAATCTCTAGAGCAGAATGTGTATCATGTGCAGGGCCGTATTTAATGGAATAGAGGAGAACGGTAAATAGCAGAGGCAGGCTGTTCACAGCTCCCGGCCAGGCAGCATTTCCAGACATGCCCCCCCATCACGGATGTTATGGTAAATTCACGCTGTGGCCAAAGAAACCTCACCAAGTCAGCTGAACCGACGGTGTTCTACCTGGGACTGCCGCTCAGCCTCCAAACAAACAAAAAGGTTGGAGCCTGCCCTGCTGCCCCTCATGGGAGAGCAGTCACACAAGGGTTAACGGGGCGACTCAGCCTCCTTCAGGTCGCCAGCCACACTACCTTCTGCCTCAGTGTGAGCCTCTCTCCTCATTTTCTTTTAAAACAAAAGACAGAACGGTTTTCCTAAGAAAGTTACAACATCATCAACCTTTTAGTATTGTTTGAAGGGGAAAAAAAAATCAGAAAA
Source organism: Myotis lucifugus (assembly GCF_000147115.1). Classification (NCBI taxonomy): domain Eukaryota; kingdom Metazoa; phylum Chordata; class Mammalia; order Chiroptera; family Vespertilionidae; genus Myotis; species Myotis lucifugus. The sequence goes on along the minus strand of NW_005871741.1, from coordinate 33,382 downwards.
AGTTGTATCTGAAAAGGCAAGACCAAATTATGTTTCAAAAATACAAAAGGGACCATAGATGTCTGACTCTCATTAGCATTTTTCCTGTTAAAAGGAAGAGCTGGATTTATAAATGGCTCCTCGAGTCCAGCAATACACGTTTGACTCCAGCGGCGACTCCCTGCAACCCCCCTCCGAGCTCTCCCCACTCAGAAAGGCCGGTAAGTCACAGCGGCTCTTAGCACCTCCCACCCTCCCCGGACGGAGCCATGAGCACTCGTGTTTAATAACAATCCGGGCGGCACGCAGACCACGGCGCTCACGGCCACGCACACAAGGGGGCAGCTCCCGGAGCAGGGCCCGCCGCGGGCTCATTTGCACACCCCACCATGCGATTTTAAGAAGTGTAATCTGTCATCCAACAAGAGCCGGGCGAGGCAGGCGAGGAGACAGCTCTGTGTGGAAGTGCCAAGAGGTCATCCGGAAGAGCTGGAAGCGGCAGCGACCGGGAAAACCACATGCAAGCTTTAAATCAGAGGAGCGGTACCTTAGGAGGAGAGCTGGTGGCCACCGAGCAAAGTCCCTTTCCGCAGCCTATTCCTGCACGCCCGCAGGGCCGTCTCTGCCCCGGAGCGTCCGTGGCACGTGTTGATCCCCTCTCCCCACACGTCTGCTCTCCATCCGCCCCTGGGCCTGGGCAGAGCCACCACGGTGACAGGCCACGGGGGCCTTCACAGAGCACAGCGCTGACGGGGGGAGGGGGAGGGGCAGCACGCAGGCGTCCACAGGGACCGGGAACACCTGACCCTGGCTTCAGAGGTGGTTCTGGAGCCCGAGCCTCTGGCCGGACGTGGGGAGCCCAGGCAGCTGGTCCCCCCAGAGGTGACAGTCCCCCGCCCCTCCAGCCCTGCCGAGATCACTGCAGCCCGCGAGCGGCCGCTCAGAGAGCCGCATCCTCCAGCACAATGCCCTGACTCTCAGGCTGAAACACTGCCCTCCCCTCCCAACTTCCCAACATCACCACGTGGGGAGCAGGGGTGTTCTTCAGAGATACCTGTTAGGACAGTGTTCTAGCAGAATAGCCAGGGCGGCAGAGCTCCACTAATAAGCAAGCACGTGTGCCTCCCTCTCGTTTCATACACCTGGCGTGCATCTTCTCTGCCATCCCTGATTATTTCCACAGATGCCCCAAGGACTCGTTAGGATGTCAAAGCTTCAAACAGTTTCATTGTGGAAACGGGCATCGGAAAGTCATTGTGCACACGGAACAATGCAGGTGCTAGGGACACAGAGCGGGGGCGAGACAGACAGACCAGAGCTAGAGAGAGCGAGAGAGAGAGAGAGAGAGAGAGAGAGAGAGAGAGAGAGAGAGAGAAGGTAGGGCACAAAGCATACTCCAAGCTGAGACCACGTTGCATTGAAACATAGCCTAGTGATGGGAAATGTCTAGCTGCCACCTGAACTGATCTGGCACCAGAAAAATCATACAGTTACTACAAGGGCAGAGCGTTTAGTGTGATGCCTTGTGCAAGTTAGAGTCATTGTGGGCATTATTTCTAATGTGTGGGGTATGCTAATTTAAAGTATTTTTTATATCAGCCACATATGATATTTGGATGTGATTTACCCCCTGCAACTTCAAAATAAAAATTTAAAAAATTATAGACAGGTATACGCCTTTAAGTTTGTGGTATCTCATCTCTTTAGTGTAATTTGAAATGGATGTAGGTTAATGTCATGGTGAAGACTACAGTGAGATGAAACTTAACTTGGTGAAAAACGTGGTAATTATTCTCAAGTTTTTATTCAAGCTTATCCTCCATTGCTCCCTTCAAAAGAATGCTACACATCCCCGACTCCCCCAAAGAAAACAATGATGAAGAGGGCATTTTTAGAACCTTAAAATAAGAAGATGCCTAACACTGTTGCAATTAAATTACAATATCGGGTAATTTAATTATAAACATTTAGCCAAACTGGAGGTCTTTCTTTCTGAGTTTGCTGTCCACTGGCTTCCTAGACAGGGTTCTGGTGAGGCTTTGCATCCAGGTAGACTTCATGGAAAAGTGCCAGATGCATTTGAAAAACTGGTCATTGATTGGAAATTCCAGCCACGGACCGAAGGGGCCATCCAGCCGGGCCTCACTCCAGGTCAGAGCAGGGTGGCATCGCCAGAAGGCACCACCCTAGTCCCTTATGCCACTGCCTGGGCTTGTTTATATACAATACTTAGGAATCAGTAAAATTTTAAGTTTGATGTTAAAAATGGAGCCACAAAAATGTATAATACATAAACAAAGTGTTTCAGATGACCCAGTGTGTTTTTAAAAATCACACCTTTCCCTCAAATTAGGGTATCTTACAGGTAGAGCTGGGAATCTAGCTCACACGTGTGACTTTAGAAATATTACTTGGGCAACAAAGTAATTTTTCACAGAGAAGTGACTGCATTTTTATCACATGTAAAGTATTTCTAAAAGAAAATCAAAATCAAATAATCAGATTATTCTTAATTTTAAATATACATAAATTTAACAAATAGAAAAACTTTAAAAAGCTTTGAAGTTGCACAATATTTTATTTATGTTCCCTAATTGATTGAAAATTGGCATAGAAAACAGACATAAAACATCAGTGAAATAATTGGGCATATTCAATAGTAAGATGTGAAATATAAACATTCACAAGAGTAAAATATAAATGGTAGGTGAAAACTATGACAGGAACAATGAAAACAGTACATTGAAAATACCCCCACTTTCTTAAAATCATGCTATACTACTTGTATTACCCAAAAGAAAATTGTGTGTTCCTATTCCCTTAGGATTTTTTGTATACCACATGTACATAGTCACAAATTATGGGGCCTCATCCTTAATCTCAGCTTCTAACACAAACTTATAAAATTGGCCTCAGTTTGGCTATAGGATGCAAGTGTGACTCAAGAGAAGTTGAAATTGATGCTGCATGTTTACTTTCTGCCTGACTGGTCCATCTTGACCATCCTTGCTCATCTTTTCAAAAATAAACATTTTCACTGGTTACATGAATCTCCATCACACAGAGATATTCCCTTGGAGAATCATGGCCCCATCGTGTTTACAGGGTTTTACTCACAATTATAGACATAGGCAAGTCCGTGTAATGAAATCATATTCTGTTTGGTCATTTGGAAAGTAGGGCAAAAATTCTATATGCAAAATAAAGATCTAGAGATGGCATGTCTTTTCGGCCACCATCTTTAAAACACCCAGCGTGCCCAGGGAAGCTGCTACTACTTCTGCCGGCCTGCAGACAGTCATTAAGGGGGAGAGTGAGCCATTCTCACCCTGCCATCAGCCAGAGGCAGGCAGTGGCGGCTGAGGGTCCTTGCTGCCGGAGCGGACAGCTCCCGGTGCTGAAGGGACAGCGAGGAGCCTGGCTCACAATAGCTCACTCAAGCAGCCTTTGAAAAATCGCACAAAACTGAATGAGGTGGCAAGTACTTGGGCTGAATGGCACCGTCTACAGAACAATGGGCACCAACTCCAAATCCTACGCTAATCACATTAATGAGATTAATCAGTGAATTAGCAGCAGCCAGTGTCAGCGAGGCAAGGAAGAGTCCGACCAAGATGGGTAATTAACTCTCTTTATGGGAGGGGGAGGGGGCTCGGCGGTGCTCCCTCCCGGCTTCTCAGGACTTGACAGTTCTGCTTCACCGTCTAAAGGCTCCTGCACTGGCCCAAGGCGACAGCATCCTGGGTTTTGTGTTCGAATGTGGATCCAGGGATCCCATTGCTGATGCTCCAGCTACAGTCCTCTGAGGAGTGATGTCATTTTAAGTAATCTTCAGAAACTACAGGCTTTCCCTGCTTTGAACTTTCTAAGTGTGAAATGAATACTGAAAATGAAATTACTTCCCTAAGACTCCAGCTGAAATATAAAAAAAATATGGCTGATTAAAAAAAAGGAAGGATTATATAACAGCTGCTCTTGCTTGTGGGAAGTCTGCGATACTGTGGCAAGAGTTTTAAAAAGTGCCATCAAGTAAAAAACTATGACACGAATGTATCAGCCATGGTCTATTGTCTTTCGTGGAGAACATGTCTTACCCAGCACAACTTCAAGGAGAATTTCAACCAACCGAGTTGTCACACTTGAGGTGATAGAATCATACACTTCCTTTTAGGTCAATTAAAAAAACAAAAAACTCCCTTTATCCTAAAATGTGTTCCTAAATTCCATGTATAATATACAATCAACACTGGATTCAAAGTTCTTGAGAGGTGAAAACTTAGATGAAAAAGAACTAGTTTACAAAAAGGATTATTGGGCAAAAATATTTTTAGTCTTAAAATAATCACATTTTTATAAGTATGGAGACATACCTCTAGTTATCACTTTATGAAGTTGAGCAATTAAAAAGACTCCCTTGTGTCTGTAAGGATGGTAGTATATACTTTTGTCTAGGAAGTTAATTTTGTTGAGTAAAAAATACAAACACAAAAAGCTCTTATTATAAAAATATTTTAGTCTGAATAAATAACAGTATCCTATAGGTTATATAGTTTTAATGCTATAAAAATTGTCACGGCTAAATTAATACTAAATTCAAAATTAGAGCTCTATATTTTAATAGCTGTCATATGAATGTTTACATATACATTTTACCTTATTTTTATTTATCTTGAAGCTACAGCTTGTAGTTGAATATTTAGTTTATAAATTCAAGTTGCACTGAAAGACACATTTCTGTTATACATTAAATATGGTTTCATTATTATGAACTTCATTTAGGTCATAGTTAAAAACTTTGAGTTGGTTAATTTAATCCAGGTCGGTCAGCTTTCTTTCCATTAGGCAAATATGGCATTATATCAGGGATATTTCCTGTGTCAACAGGCTCTACAAAAACAACTTGCTTTCTTTGTAATGGAAAGTAATCCAGCAAAGTCTCTGGGAAGTGTTTGTTTCAATATCTGCATATCATCCAACTTCTGTCCATGCAGCAAGTTTTTGCATCAACAACATCACGGTTAAGGCATGCAACCTAAGCCCATTCCGCCTTAAAAAGAGCCTTCTGTGGGTCTCCGGCTCCCGGCCCAGGCACATGGCAGCTCCCAGCCATGCTGGCAAGAGAGCCTGAAAATGGAGCAGACAATAGGCATTGCAGCAAAGCCCGCTCCACGGTCACACAGCCCCTGCCTCCGCGTCCACAGCGTCCACCTAACGCAGACCACATACCTCACAACATGACCACAGCCGCCGCGAGGGAGACACGCTCAGCTGGGGTGACTGTGCTGCTCAGAAAAACACCCAGAGAGAAGAAAGCCTGCTCCCCCACCAGCTGGGAGGACGAGGAGCAAAGCCTACCACGGAGCTGCAGGAGGGTTGCTGTTTGTCTTCAGTGAATATTGATATTAGAACCCAGAGTCCAGAGAACAAAAAAGTAAAAGACACGCACCAAGCACGAGTGAGAGACTCGGGCTTCGCGCAGACTGCGGCAGCTCTCCCTGTTTTAGCTCAGGGAGAAAATGTCGCCGGGCAGGAGTGACAAATGCAGCGCGAGGCTGGCGGCAGGGCCTGCGGGATCTGTTTTACTTCCACACACATCCCCGAGCGCGCGCTCCCACTCAGCCTCCAGAGGCTTTTTTTCCGCTTTTTTTTTTTCACGAGCTCCAAATCCCCGGCATATGACCTTCTGTTAAATAGATAAAAAAAAAAATTGCTTATCAGTCATGCAAATGAGGCTGAATTCATTTTCCACAACAGATGGCCTCATGGATAATGATGATGGAAGAGAGAAAATTGAATGTGTCTCACAAGGTGGCCATGGCAACCGAGAGCAGAATAATATCAATAATAAGCTCACTGCATAATAAGGTTGTCAATCCCACAAATCAAAGTCTCCAGCTAAATCAGGTATACCACCCCGGCTAGTGACCAGGTAAATAAAAATAGAGAGAGGGGGGGATTGCATTTTACAGGGGCCGTGAAGAAAACTAGAATTTCCAGGCATTCTGTGGCCTGTGTGTGTGTGTGTGTTGGGGGCGTGGCTGGATAATGCAATGAGATGTGACAGTTTTGTCTTTTTCTCTTGTGTGTTCTGTGATGGACTTGGGTGCACAGAGGATGCTGCAGTGGCCATGTTGGTATGTGGGGCGCAGCGAGCTGAAGCCTCTCTCTGCACTGTAAGCCTCTCTCTGCGCTGTCCCCACGCTCCCTGTCTGTCCGCACTGATGCCCCAGCAGCCGCCGCGCGGCTTCCACCCGGCTCCCGGGGGGACATCCCGCAAAATGAATCAGCAGCCATCCTGCGTGGCTGATGAAAATGAAAATGGCACATGTCTGGGCGGGACGGAGCCGGCTCTGCTGGCTGTCTGGCAAGCACGCTCGATAGCGCTCCTGCTAATCATGGCTCACAGCCTCTGGTGGTTTTTCTAAAAGGTATCGCCCTTTCCCCGCAGCCAGCTGGTGGGGAGCGTGTGTGTGTGTGTGTGTGTGTGTGTGCGCGCGCGCGCACATGTGTGTGATCAGGGAGCTGGCAATGGACCGTTCCCCGCTTGTCGTTTTCTGCCGCTTAAACGCCGACTGCCTGCCCGAAAGCCCCATATCGTGCAGCTGGACTCACCTCTCTCTTTCTCTGGGGGTAGAAGGGCCAGTAATACAGTCAAGCTGCCTGGAGACCGCGCCAACACGCCTGTGCGGAGTGGGAGAGCTCCTGCCCCGTCCCGCACACACCTGGCGAGAGCTCTCCCCCTGCCCCCCAGGCTCCCAGCTGGACCCTGAAAGGCAGCCGCGGAAGGAACCTATTTCTGTCGCAAACGCTCGCCACCCGCCTGCGACTGTAGCCCAGATATTATGCAACACAGAGCCTCCGAAATAGAAAGCTGAGGGCTGGCTAGCCAAGGCAGCAATCGAACCACATTTAATAATACATCTCGGGCTTCTTTTTTCTTTCACAAAATGCTCGGGCATCGCTTTAAGATTATCCTAAAAAGAAACTATTCTTTTCAATATCTCTGTCAAATTTTTCAGGTTTTTTTAAGACATTCTGAAAAGTAGACCATTATTATCTCTCATAAAAAATAGCTTACTGTTTTGAACCAGGGTTTTGTTTTCTGAATTCGTTGTCCTCTACCTTTCCTATACATAGTTTACTCTGCTATTAACAATCTTCCCATTTTGCCGTTTCAATGCCCCCGTTTTTATTCCTTTCAGGAACAGAGAGATGGTTTTCATGGGAAACTGCATAGATTAATGTTTGCCGTTAGTAATTCCTGTCACTGGGATGTGATCCTGTTTCCTCCTGCACTCGAGCCCCGAGCTGCAGTGAGAGTCAGAAATCAATAGAGCTGCCCTAATGGAGGCTCCACTCGGCATGCGGGCGGCTGCAGCCTCCTCTTTCTCCCTCTCCCCTCCTCTCTCCCCCCTCTCCTTCTCCATCTCTCCCTCTCCCTCCCCTCTCCCCCTCCCTCTCACCTCTCTCTTTCCCTCTCATCTCTCTGAGTCTCACCCTCCAGCTCAACTGTATTTTTCATCACATAATTAGAACCTCAACGTGTTCGCAAAAAAAGAAACTTGATACTAAAGAGAAAAAAACAGACATATAAACACTTGTAATAAAAAAACCAATGTAAAAGGTTCAGCATAAACAGGAGTATAGAAGCAAATAACAGAAATTGGATGAAAAAAAAAAAGGATCAGATAAAGTTAGGGGGGGAAATGGAGG